>NW_005187425.1:275495-312893 GCF_000239375.1 Pundamilia nyererei | reverse complement strand
AACACGCCTCAACATGTCTGAGAACAAGAGCTGCTGTCAGCCTCCAATACCTAAAAAAAGGAAGTTATTCAACAACCTTCAACAAAGAGCAGTAATTTTAAAGACGTGCAAAAAATTTTTTGAAAAAGGTGGAAAATATTTTTCTTTATTTAGGAACTTGCAGAGTTACAAGGTTATGGTTAAGTTGAATTAGTTAAATGTTTCATCAATTACAGCAGCTCACTGTTAAAGGAGGGTGGAAGTTGACTTTCAGACACTTAGCTATAAATGTGGGAAGACTTCATATTTATGCCATAATTCTAATGATACCTTGATTTACAAACAGGTGTGGTGCATATGTGGTAATTACTCACGGCATTACCCGATTATTACTCGATACCAAGTTTACAATTGCATCAGTCAGCCAATTTCTACTGTCTCGCCTAGATTACATTAACTATCCAGCAGCAGATCTCAAACCAGTGTTGGGATTATTTAAATATGTGTGCTATCTGTAGCTGAGCCAGACTCAGGTAATAATAAAAACTTACCTGTTGTTTTTGATATGCAGTATTTGGACTTATCTTCGATTCCAATAGCAGTGATCCTAAAGCACAGAGATATAGGTGACTAAATATTCAAACCAGTTAGAAAGCCGGTTCTTTAAAGACGAGGTTTGTTATTCTGCCTGGGAATAAACAGTTATGGCTATGCAAATACACACAAAAACAATCGAATTAAACTAAAATGCTTAAAAACAAAGGTAAAATAACTACAGCAGACCTTAGATTCTATTGTAATAACGTTATGTACTTTCTTTGTCACATACATGAACCACAAAGAGCAATAACAAGTTTATGCGTTCAGACTTTCAGGGGCACCATGCTATAGAGATCCCGTCGGACTAAACTAATAAGCATGCTAGCAACAGCTATTCAATAAATATTTGCCATTTATTGAGAGACGTGCCTAATATTAACAGTTCTGGCACTATGACGGCGAAGTCTGCCCCACATGTAGAAAAAAAGTCTAATAAGGTAATCTGGTGCCCACTGTGGGCAATCGAAGCGCTCTCTCCGAACAACCAGGAGTTAGCATGCTAACCACCGCAACAACTATGCTAACAGGGAACTTACCGTCCGATTCAGCCCGAACTAATAACGATATCCCCCTCAGTCGTTCGACAAATGTAGACGAAACGTGCCCGGTACCCCGATCATCCCATTGCCGATCTTCATTCAGCGTATATACCTTCACTCGCCGCCGAGTGTCCGACATGGTTTAAACGAGTCGGAGCTAGCAGGCTAGCTTTCTGCTAACAAGCTATCACCTCACCCGTCTAGTGTTTTCCTCGACCTGTTAACTTTGTTTCCAACCGCATGTTATAAAACATGCATGTTTAAATTTAGTTCCCAATAGCAACAAAATATATTAGTAGGTATTTCATAAACATATTACGACGTGAATCTACTTATTAAGGGGCCTAATATTAAACTGGAAAATTCTGAGAGAACACAACAACTCTAACGGCCTTCTTGCTAACGTCCACAGACCGCCATCTTGTAATCCGATCTTGTGTTCTTTTTCTTTTTCTACGTCAATCAAGCGCTAACTGCCGCGGGGTCTCCTCCCCCGGGCTGCATCGTCCAATGGCAGAACTGCGGCTCCTCCAGCTCACCGCGTCACCAACGGTGGAGAAAGGTAATAGCACCCACAGCCGTTTGCAGATGTTGGCATAATGTACAGATGTGATTTTGTTCAGCTTGTTTAATTCATAGAGGAAGCAGATACTTACTTAAGCAGAAGATTAACAGAGTTTTTCCACGTTAATTAATCACAATCATAACTGACAAGTTTTTTGTTTTTTTTTACACAAACGAGGAATTTGTCTTGGAAAAAGCAACACTTCAAGCCATGATCTACAGAGAAAGAAAGGAATAAAAGCTTGATGGGGGTTTTGGCATAAGTTTCTAGACTTCTTGGAAAATATTCCTCAGACAAAAGATTAACTTTTTGGTAAGTAAAACTAACATTTAATTAAAAGAATATCAAAGCAACAGTCAAACATGGTGACGGTAGTGGGATGGTCTGGGGCTGGTTTGCTGCTTTATGCAGCTGATGGAACCGTGAAGTCTGTCCTCTACCAGAAAATCATGAAGGAGAATGTCCAGCCATCTGAAATATTAGCAGACTTGGGTTATGCGGCAAGATAATGATCCAAAACACCAAAACTTCACTGAATGCCTCAAAAAAAACAAAAAAAAAACGAAAACAAAACAAAGGTTTGGGATTGGTCTATTCAAAGTTGGGACCTAAATTAGACGCATGACCTTAAACAGGCCGTTCATGTTCACGAACCTCCCAACATGACTGAATTCAAACTATTCTGCAGAGAAAGGTGAGCCACAGAGGATCATCTGCCTCCATCTCAGTCCATCCTCCTCTGTCACATCAACCTTCCTCTGTATCCATCAATCTTCTCGGAGGTTATCCTCTTGTCCTCATGTCTGGCAAGCTTTGTCTTCAACATCCTTTGTCCAATATATCCACAAATTACCTCGACAGCCACTCCACCCTGCCTATACTGTCTTGTGCACCGTCTGTTGTTTTGGATGGTAGCCCCGAGGTATTTAAGTCATACACATGTATTCTGTCTTGCTTCTACTGACTTTCATTCCTCCTCCCTCCAGATCTGTAGGCCCTTCCTGATGCAACCCTACACATTACTACTAACACTCTTAGATTAAGGCTGAACAGAGAAACACTTAATTCTTCTGTAAGACTCCAAAGAGTTATTAGATCTTTCCCTGTCCAATATTATGCAATAAATTGTTTTAAATAAATGTTGAAATTTTACAGCTCTCCTGTTATCATCTCCACCACTCAGTTTCTTTTAAGGACCCACTGGATGAACCTTTTCTATTGTGAAGCAACTGTCTTTTTTTAAACACGCTGAAGCAGTACTTGTGTGCCTGCATGTGGCCACTGAAACATGCAATTAAATCAGCTTTTTATGAAGAAAATTTTACATGCATGCACTCAGTACATTCTGGCACGGTTGGAAGGTGTTTTGTTGACTTAAAGACCTGAATAAAGAAATCATTAATGACTTTATTTACATATTACGTCTACATACTGCTACTCCTTTTAGTTGGGTCTGTAAACTCTCATTTACAAACCTTTCCTTCTCTCCTGCTGCCTCCCTCTTTCCTCTTTCTTTGTCCTTGCACAGCAGTTTCCACCAGCACCCTGCTGGTCAACAGCACCATTGGTAGTCGTTCATTCTTGATGATCCACATAATTGATTTGAAGATTTTACATCGGATCCCCTTCCTGACCTACTTATCCATGGTTGGTAACAGCACTAGGAGTACACTGGCATGTGGCCCACCTGTGGCTGGTTTTTTATTTACATTTTATTACTCACATATAATATAAATGCAACACCATATAAAGATTAAGAAAACACCTCTCTCTAACACATCACCCACTTGCCTTTCTTTTCTTTAGTGGACACGCTGCTACAACAGATACCAAATATGCCTCAAGAGGCAACATTATCACACATGTGAATGACAGAAGCACTGTTGTTGTGTAATGAAAGAAAAATCTTATGACTTTGATACAGTCAAACAACAGAGCATGAAAATGGGCAGACACTTGTATTTTTGAAAATGTTTGCCTCCTCGTCTTATCCGTTTGTTTGTGCAAATTCTCAGAGTCATGATGTCAGCAGCATTTTAGCCACATCCATACTCTCAGCAGCGGAGTAACCTTCTTTATGTATAGTTCGTAACAAGATCTGTTGTTTGAAAAGGGAAAGTTGACTCAGTCCAAGTCTACTCTGACAGAAAAGCCAGAAGTTAGGCAGTCATGGGGGAGTGTCACAAATCTGTACTGGTCGTCTGCATGTCGCTTGAACCCATGGAGATGCTCTGTTTGTCATTCAGTCTCTTTATGACGCTTGCAGCGGTAGACTGGAGCACCTTCCGCGAAAGCCTCATTCTGCCATCTGTTGGGTTCCGTCCAAAATACTTGACCTGTTAGCAGAACACAGTTTAGATACAAGCATCCCAGACTGAAATACGCAATGCCTTGTCTGCAGTAACCGAGACGCACCTGTATCTCCTGTCCCACCTCTAAACCCAAAACACTCGGATGTTTGACCTAAAAAGAAAATAAAGGAAGTGACTTAAGTAGAAATCCGACCATCAGACTCAAAAGGAAAACCATTTTACGCAGACAAATTCACAAACCCGTTTGTGGTCCAGCTGGGAGTTGTGCAGCAGGACAGGAGTCATGTTGGGATAAAGTTTCACCATCACGCCAATGTCCCTAAAGCAGAGGAGCAGAAGGACAGATGAATGTATGAAGGCTGCAATACTTTATTTATATATAAATCAGTTTCCAAGTGTGGAGAAATAACTGTAAACAAACACTGTTGGTAAATAACGCGTTGTTTTAGTTTACCTTATTTCTGTGATGGTGGCAGTGTAGATAGCACCAAACTCCAGCTGCTGTTCTTGCTGCAAAACAAAGAAATAGACCTATTTTCAGCTACATACATTATGAATATGTGTAATATGTGTAAGCAGTTGTTCTTAATGTTTTGATTTGTTTATGCACGTCATGTTTGCATTGTGATATAAAACAGCAATTGAGTTTATATATGTGCATAAAAGGGTGCAAAGAAACTATTAGAATATATAAATATAGATATATATATATTTTATGTTTTATTAGAGTATGCTGAGAGCTTTCCTGTTTTTTTAAGTGTACTGATCAGGATTATTTCTCTTATTTCTTTGTTTAAATGCCATCTAGCTTAAGCTTTATACTATATTCCTCTTTTTTTAATCTGTTTCGGGTTCTCTGTAGAGCACATTTTAACACAAATTTTGAAAGGCTCTGAATAAAGACAGACTGCTATTATAAAGGTAATTACAAGTGGGGGAGACTCACATCGTCTTTGCAGATCTCACTGATGAAGTGTTGGGCTTCGTTCATGGCTCCTGGTGTTGGAGCGAACACGGAAAAAGTCTCTTCGTCTACCTGACTTATCGTCACACCTAAAGGCAAAGAAGAAAACGTGGTGACGTTTTTATATTCTGCACAACAGTTTCTATTATGAAAAAACAAATCTGTGTGCTGCTGGATTAGCATCACGTCACCATCACATTCCAAGTTGCCTTTTTCAGACTTTATTACTTATACATTACCTGTTTGAGCTTGAAGCCTGCGGAGGTTGTAGCCTCCAGGGCCAACAAAGTGAGCTCGCCTTGAGACAGGTACCTGGACATTTTCTGAAGACAGAAAACATCACATATTGGAACAGATGACAGTAAAAACTGTCTATTAAATATTGCATCTTTCTATATATATAATATTCAGACATAACCTACCTACAACAGGTCCATTCTCTTTCCTGTTCTCTCTGGGTTTTGCTATGCATTTGTTCATAATGCCCAAGATTTCCCTCTTTGCCACTGAAACACAACAACAGGCAAATGCTGAAAAACAGCCATGCAAATCAAATTTTAATAAAGAGTATATTTCTCAGTTTTGGGGCTACCTGTGGCCTGCTGGATTGCCTCCATGACCACCTTCAGTGGCAACCCAGGAATCTTCACATCAGCCTGGAGGTAAAATAAAGAAAATGTAGTTAATACATTTCATCTGTATCAGAAAGGCCATTTATGTTTCACCACGCAGTCGTTTAAGCAGAACAACACTTTCACTAAGAAGAATCCTGCTTAACTTGCCATTACAGAGACAAGTTAGTGTTGTCTTATGATAAAAAGAGAATAAATTAAAGCTCTAACACTATACTGGTCTCTTCTTTAATATTTTACACATTGAGTAAAGTTTATATTAAAACATTTCTATGAAAAGTGATGTCCCTTCAGCTAGCTTTATTAAATTTTACTTCTAAAACATCTTTCTTAGACACTTATTACAAGTTACTCAATGCAGTACCTGTAAAGCAGTGATACCCTTGTTTGTTCCTGCCAGTTTGAAGTCCATATCTCCCAGGTAATCCTCTATTCCCTGTTTACGAAACAGTTAAGAGCTCATATTCAACACCTGTCATACCCAGGAACAACTGCAATAACATTTTGAGCATTCAACTATAATCTTTCTTCCACTTGTTAGTGATAATAACTGATCACAAACTGGACTTACCAGAATGTCTGTTAATAGTCTGTAGTTTTCTATCTCAGCAGGTTTTTCTGGGTTAGCCTTGGAGATGAGACCAATGGCTACACCTGCCACAGCAGAAGAAATGGGCACACCTGGCAACACAGATTTAGATATATTAGTTAATCATTATTATATCACATATTATCCGACTAGCATCGTATCCAGACACATGCAAAATTCAGGTCACTTTGAAAAAAAAAAAGCTGATGTTTGCTGTCTGCACGTCTAAGGTCCAGAGAGCAATTTACAACTGGATTTTTCCTGGATTAACTAAAAAGTCAGAACAGTACCTGCATCCATAAGAGCGAGGCTGCCCCCACACGCTGAAGCCATAGAGGAGGATCCTGAGAGGACATGCAGAGATGGAAATATGTTGAAAAATAAGAGCAATGGACACATTCGTATTTGTGACTTTTTATATTACGACTTATAAAATTGCTTCCCCGCACTCACCATTTGACTCTAACACCTCAGCAGTGACCCTGATGGTGAAAGGGAAGTCTTTAGGAATGACTGGTCTCAGAGCTTTCTCGGCCAGAGCTCCTGCAAAAAACACGAACAATGCACAAAAGATTCTTGATGGAAATGAGGGATTATTAGACTGAATACAAACAGAGGATGAAAAAAGTCAAACAAACCATGTCCAAGCTCTCGCCTGTTGAGGCCTCCCATCTTTCCAGTCTCATTGGTTGCATATGGGGGGAACTAAAAGAAAGGAAAGTTGACTTTACAGCTCTATTTGAAAACTAAAACAATTATATTTAATATCTGATAAACTATGTGACTTAAAAAATGATTTTACTTACTTCATAATGAAGCATAAAGTTTTTGTCTTTGATGCCACTGCAAAAAGAAATGCATGCATCACAGGAGTGCAGATGTTGGTAGACGCTGGCAGTATCTCCACAATTAATAACTAGCTTTTGAAATACATTCCTTGAAACTTCCTGAACAATGATCCTTTTCAATACTACATTAACATACTGCATATCTGTATATATAAAGTATATGAGGTGATGCCGTTTTTTTAATCCATGATAAACAGTATCAGCATGAGCAACAAATATCCAGTTATGGTCATGCTCCCGTCTGAGCATCCATGTAAGGAAATTCCAAAAAGTTGATTCTGTTTATCTGGATGTAGCGTTTTCAGCGGGACAAATGTTTAGTCACTCATCAAAGTGACTTCTTCAGTCTCAGAATCTAAGGGGAAACCTGCAGGGGTCTGCAAGTGACTGAAGAAGTCACTTGGATGAGTAACGAAATTTTCTCTCCCGCTGAAAACGCTACTTCCAGATGAACAGAATCAACTTTTTGGGATATGTGTTCGGGTTGTTTTACCTTAAAGCTGGAGTGATAATATCTGTTTTGATGCTGGACTCCAGGGAATCAAATGTGACACTGCACAGCACCTACAGGGAGCAGAGGAGGACTTTGTTACAGGTAACATCCAAGTTTTTCCAGTTTAGAGGATTATTTAAACACAGAATGGTACACTGGTAACACAGACTCATAGACGATACTTTATTTAAACTGATCATGCTTAAGTGTGTACTAAACAGGCCTACTCTGAGCCAGGAAAAAAATCCTGTGTAACAGTCATTAAAGCGACATATCTCGACTACAGTTTCAGCGTTCCTGCTGTTGTATTCAAACCTGTCATACTTTTGCTTTCAAAACTGAAGAAACAGCCACAAACATCTTCAATCCCTTCAAAAAAAAAACCCAAACTTATTTACCAAATGAACTATGACTTTTGTTGGCTCTTTGTGCTTTAGCATACCTGTGTCTGTCCTCTTTGAAACAGAGCCGAGCCATGCAGCGGTTTAAATAGATCTACATCACATGAAATGTTTCTTAAACCAGTCAGCTCTCTTCCATCACACCTAAAAACACAAAATGGAAAACACAATGTTTCCATTTTTCCACACCCAGATGATGTGACATTATAATATCCACCCACAACACAGAGTGCTTACCTCCTGTACTCATTGAGCACTAGATTACGGAAGATTTCCTTGCTCAAAGTGTTAAAGGATTCAATGACTTCAAAAGGCTCGGCCTGAGGGAATTTTTCTATGAATCGACGACATCAATTGACAGGGTTTAGATGGAAATACAGCAACACTGGAAACTCAACTGTAAATTCTTTCCATGCACCATAACTTTGAAGGCGTAATACCTTTAAGTTCCTCTTCAGTTTCCAGCCGAACTTTGTTGATTGCTTCATCTCTTGAAATCTAAGAAGATTATGATGAGATTATTACAGTTATTTAGGTAAACTTCACTAATACATAAACTGAAGCAGAAAGCTGAATAAAGATGATAGATTTTACCTTGTCATGAGTATAATCGGTAAAAACAGCGTAGATCCTCTCAGAAGCTAATCTGCAACAGGAAAAGGAAAAGCAAGTCATTTCTGAGAGCTAGAACAATATAAATCCTATTTTTGGCCAAACCATTAAATGAAATCATTACCCTTGCCTCAAGATTATTTTGTTTTCTCGTTTATCAAAACATTTCAAAATACACTGCTTAATTCCCAGCATCCTTTGCCTTCATCTTCCTCAGTCTCAGGCTGTGTTCTTACCTCCGAACATGTTCCACCACGTCAGCCGGGGGTGAAAACATCTTGACCGGGGTGCGCTTAGTCACCTTCTGCTCTCGTGCCAGCTGCTGGATGGCATGTATGATTTGCTGGGTGTGTTTCACTCCCACCTTCACAGCGTGGCAGAAGTCCTGCTGCAGCACGTTTTCAGCTGATGCCTCAATCATCACTGGCAGACACAGAGAAACATGAGTATGTGATGCTATCTAAGACAGGCATGAGAAGCAGGAGTCAGGAAAATGTAGGATTCTCAGAAACTGAATTATTACAGAAAGCCACACATCCAGGCCACAAAAAGATTTAAAAAAGTCCAAGGTAACCTTTAGCAGAAATTGTCAAATTTAAAACACAAAATGCTATTATGAATAAATCCCCATAAAGGAGAAGCAATAAAAGACAATTTACATAAAGGTAAGTCTATAAATACAGGAAGTCAATACTTCTGCAGGCACTATCTCCTCAGCAAAGTGATTCCAAACACTTGATCAAGTGTTTGAATTCTAAACTTAGCAGCTTAACTACATGCCGCTATAAACACTAGATATTCTGCTGCTTATCACATACCAATTATTAACTTACCCACTTGACTGCTGGGAGCTCCAGCCACTATCAGGTTAAGACTGCTAGAAGCCATCTCTGCCCTCGTGGGGTTGACCAGAAACTCTCCATTTACCATGCCCACACGCACAGCACCTGCACACACAATAACATAAGTAGCTCCAAGGTGGAGATAAACAATAATAACAATAATGTCCCAGGAACTGAAAGTGAAGTGAAAACCACCATTTCAGATCAATAAAACAATATTTCTCACCCACTGGTCCATGCCAGGGGATGTCAGACAGGGCCAGGGCAGCAGAAGCTTTAATGGAAGAATATAATGTTTTACTCGAGGATATAAAACAAACAAACAAAAAAAATCTGATTTGTGAAGAAATCTCCGTAGCTGAGATTTACCTCACCTGCATTAATAGCCAGCACATCTGGATCATTGGCGCCATCGACTGCTAGCAGGTTACAGAGGATCTTTAGGAGTGAACATATATTAAAACAGAATGGGAGGATTATCACCTTTGTGCAAGAAAACAAAAATGTGGCAACATAATCACCACATGACAGTGAAAATTCTTTAAAATTTAACTTACCTGAGTGTCATAGAAATAACCAGGAGGGAAAAGAGGTCTAATCGACCGATCTGAGCAACACGAACGGGAAAGTTAGTCAGGTCACTCCAATTAAACAGGAAACCAAACCTCCACGACAATGTTATACACTCAGTAAGGACAGCGCTTATCTTATTAACTCACCAATAAGTCTGCTGGTGAGGATCTCATTGTCGGTGGTGCCCAGCTCTCGCCGCAGGTAGTTCGTGGGAATCCGACCAGCAGCTGCAGCTTTCTGTCTGTAGTCCACCTGTCAGTTGAAAAGGATATTAAATCAAAAGAACCCCAGCAGATGTTTCCTTACAACAGGGATTCATAAGGTCAAATCCACTTAGAACACGGCTGTAACAAACATGGAGTCGTACCACAAGCGGCATGAACTGAGACGGAGAAGGTTTGGTTTTGCTCACAGCGGTCACCATCACAGAGGTGTCTCCAAGCTATGGGAAAAGGAAAAAGTGGTCACCATTTAAACCTGAAGAACAACATTTAAAAAAAAAAAATCACAGGTCATCTTTGCTCTGTTTTAATAAGCAGCCACAGAGGTGAATTACAAGTTGAACATATGAACACGAACAATACAAGCCTCAGTATAGGTTCTGCTGTGCTGTGCTGACACGTCCTGGGTAAAACGGACATGGGACATAAAGCCAAACTAATAGACCGGCTGCTACCAGTTGAAAGGATTTTTTTCTTGGTGGGATTCCTGTGCATAAGTGACGATTCTCTGCATGCTGATGGCCCATGCTTTACTATTATGTAATAAAGATCTTTTGCCAACAAAGTTATGCCTGGTGTTTAATGAATTACCACAACAGAAGGAGGATTAGTAGTAAACAGAATCAGAAATAGAAACAATACACAAAGAAGCAAAAAGAAAGGGCGAAGACAAATCAAAGAAGACTTTTTGTACCTGTACTACAGCAGCTCCATCAGCAAATCTGGCAAACCTCCCTGAAGAGATTTCAAGTTTCCTACAAAAACAGCAAGAACACAACACGTGAAACTGCCAGTGACCCTGCACCGCTCGCTTTATTTCACAGTTCATGGAAGAGAATGGAAACTGGGAAAGACGACTCACTTCTCTCCGAGGTCCACTCCCACTCTACATGCGTTAGTATGGCGGCTGTAAACACTCTGGTGACATAACCGGACATGAAGGCGGGCGAACGAGCGCCCCAGCCGGAGCAAATACTTCATATTTAACCAGTAAACAACAAAAATATCCGCGCTCAGTTTGTCTTTACAGTTGGGATGTGAGCGAGGAGGCTACCATGACAGTTCGTCACATGTGCGGAATTACGTAGAGAAGCTGTCTCTTCTGATTGGACAGAGCGAGGAGAGTGTGTCACATCCACGGAGTTTCCTGCCATCCAGTAAACAACAGTTCCGCTTGATCTACTTTACATTTATCTATTTAAATAAATAAATAAATAAATAAACAAACAGGTGTATTCAAATTGGCTTTTAGTAATCAATAAGGTTTTCATTTTACATATTTTACTTGATTCTCTATAATCTTAAAAAAGCTCAAAAGTATGGCATATTTTTCGATTGTTTGACGTATGTAATATATTTTTGTATTTATTTTCCTATAATCTCCTTGATGTCTAGTTACTTAAAAAATATTAGTGAGTTTAGAAAGCAATATAAGAAAAAAAGAGGAGTAAAACTTGCTAGAGGAGAGAGGAAATACAAAAGATGACACGATCATTCACTTAAGACCTCCATGAAATCTGATTGTAATGGTTTGATATATTTGACCCACTTATTCCACAAATTAAAAAAAACACATTTCCTTAAGACCGAGTAAAAAGTTTAAGGGGAAAACAGTATTAGGTTTGCTTTTAAAAAAAAAAACCCTCTTTCTTCACATTCCCAGAATATATGTCAGTGACTGATTTCTTAAAACCTAGATTGCATCTAACATTTGCTATATGCAAAATGTCTTAAGCAAACAAATAATCGTGATGTCTAAGATGCCCGTGGAAATTATCATGCTGTAAATGACAATTTGTGCATTTCTGTGGGAATTTGCATAGATCAGCCAGTTCTCATCTTATGAAAGTCTACCCTCAGTTTTCTATTTTTATTTATATCTTTTCATTATTCTTCTATTATTATTATTATTATTATTATTATTATTATTAGTAGTAGTAGTAGTAGTAGTAGTAGTAGTAGTAGTATTATTATTATTTACAAATTTTCAAGGCGATATTTATGTTTTTGCTGCGTCACTAAAATGCAATTTTAAATTCTCACCACTAGGTGTCAGGATTAAAAAGCTCATATAAGGCATATAGTTCTACCACAACGGTCAGACACTCTCCTTTTTCTCCATCGACGTCACTGTTGAAGTATAGATTTTTGTTTGTTTGTTTGTTTGTTTGTTTGTTTGTTTGTTTGTTTGTTTGTTTGTTTGTTTGTTTGTTTGTTTAAAATTTTCTGCTGATATTTTCGTTTGCTCGACTTCCAGCCACTTTCATTAAAGTGATGAGATTATTTCAACCCTATATAACAGCATATAAGGAAAAAAATGCTTGTGTTGCTATCTCATCCATATTCAGAAAGTTGCCTTTGTTCAGGAAGAGTAACGTTTTTGTATCAACTGTTATGATTTATCTTGAAACCTAGTATTAAACATTGCATGGACCCTGTCCAGTCATCAGTCAGTACATCTGGCAGTCAATCAGTGACCTTGCCTCCACATGAGACGATCAGTCCTGAAGTTTGTTTACAGCCTTCCAGTCAGTCAGTGAGCCAGCTCACTAACACTGAGCCTGGTGCAGTTGTTATGGCAACAGATGAAGTGTTAACAGCATCTCCAGGCATTACTTTCACGCATACACGCACGCGCACACACAGAAGCTAATTGCAGGGCTGAGCAGCAGGATTTCACACGGGCACACACACTGAAACACATAAGCTCTCATTCCCATTATTACTAAGGTTTCTACCAGTTTTATCTTGTTTCCGTGGCTCCAGGACACACTGAGATCTCATTTATACCACGCAGAGCCACAAACTATTACTGTGTAATGGACCACTCAGTGTTTTCCACAGGACTACATGGATCATATAAATAACTCAGTGGAAGATAATGTGTTGTTTGCCTTGAAGAGAAAATGTAAATGTCTAGAGACAAATACAAAAGTTTGATATATGTTAACGGACAGGCTGTATCAATCAGTCATTAAGTCATCTGGTCATCTAACAGAGACTCCTGTGGCCTTGATTTGATGATTTGAACTAACTGCATAATAATTAGAATTACCCAATCTCCTTCGGGGTCAACCTTCAGGATCCAAAAATTTTTATTGAATTGAATTGAATCCATTTGACTAATCAATGGTTACTCAAACAGGGAAGATTTAGGGGAAGTAAAGGGGAAGTAAAAGTATAATATCAGTTCCATCTTTCAAGAAAATTGGGACACCACTTTAAGCCATAGTGTCTGGTCTTCATGTAGGATGATCGTGCAATTGATAAAAGTGCAAAAAGGTTTTTTGTTTATGTGTCTGGAGTGTGTTTGTCTCTCGATCACTTCAGGACACAAGAGGCTTACGTGGTTTAGTGATTTTCATGCTGTGTTGGATCAGGAGGGGGCAACAGAACAGCCTGCATTAACTGTGCACTGATCTGTGTCACACACACATGAACACACACATGCAGAATCAACAGGAGCTTTAGCGGGGGTGAGAAACGAGGCTTTTCTGGCTCCTTGGCGATCAGTTTGAGTCAGACTATTTCATCACAAACACCTGCTCAACTTCAATGAAAGGATCTTTTTCCTCATGTGAAAACCTTTAATTGAGTACTGCTGTTTAATTTGTTTAATGATTTTATTTTTTACCAGTGAAGCGTTGGTTCCTTGTAGTCCTTACTTTATATTTTAAAAAACATCTCATCATTCCTTCTTTCTGTAAAGCGAAAGCTCAATAATTGATTTGACTGATATGGACACGCATAAGCTTGCAGCAGCCATGTATAGACAGCTTTTGGCTACTTGAGCTGACAAGGCATGATTTGCTTTGTCACAAGCGTGATAATTACATTATGGCACATGGCAAGGATCCACATAAGGAGCCCCCACTCTGAGAACAAAGCAGGGCACAACTGTAGCTCATGGAAGGTTGTTGCTTCATGGCTGTGATTCATTTAGTCCACTGACTTAACTAAAAGTATGAATACCATGCTTGAAAAATACTTACATGTTAAATTTGAAAACAAAAAAAGAATAAATACATGTAAAAGCAAAAGTATTCAACACAGAAAACATACACCCTGTGAGTGTTAACCTATAACTACCATAACCTATAACACTGATCGTTAATAATCATCAGCGTACAAATATGACTCACATATTACTGTTTTTAACTGCTCTCTCTCTCTCTCACTCTCTCTCTCTCTCTCTCTCTCTCTCTCTCTATCTATATGAAAGAGAAAGACAAATAGAGAGAGAGTATTTATATATACTATATTTATATATAGAGAGAATCATAGGTGTTTCACATTGACCTTTTGTGCAAATTTGTAATTGTTGTACATTATTATTATTATTTTGTAACATTGCAATTGCATTGCTGTTCCTTTTCCTACAAGACATTAACATGTACAGCAGCTGTGGGCAAATGATTCAATGATTTTGTATTATGAAAAATCCTTTATGGAGTTTAACACCTTGTCCAGTAAATGCCTTCCATCAAGGTGTTGCTGTACAGCAGCCAGGAAAACTCACCTTGTCTGTATAAGGTCTAAAGAAGTGAATTTTGACTGATGCATACAGTTCACTGGCAGGCTAGCTTTGTCAGCATTATGGCTCCTAATTAATGAACCTTTTGGGATCAGTTTATTGATTAGATGCAGATTAGAACTCCGCCCCCCTCCTCTCTCTCCTTTCTCTCTTCTCTCTATTTCTGTGTGTGTGTGTGTGTGTGTGTTTACTGGATATGAATGATGATTCAGAGAACACCGGGAAAAGTGTCTTCATGACACATGCACAACATGCTGATGTTGAGATGATCAGTCCAACCAGAGTGTGACAGGTCATCAGCTGATCATCAGTTGCAGAGATTCATGACAACAGTGAACAACAGTTTTCATTATTATTCTTATTATTTTTAATAATAATAATTGGTTGGAAACTATGAAGGAGTATTAGGGTCATGTTAAGAAAAAAATATATTGTTGATCGTTTTGGGAAAAAATTTGAAATGAGATTACCATTGTTGTTTCAAGACAAACTGCCACAGCTGCTATACCCTCTACAAATTACCTTGTTTAGATGAGTTAGTGAAACAAATTAACGAGCCGTATGGTAACACAACATACATTCTCTTTATTGCACGAGTGTGTAACCATCGATAACCTTGCATCTGACCATTACAATCCATTTCCTTCATTTCCTTCTCCACATTTGTGTGTTTTCCCGTCTAACCAGATGCAGCTTTCTGCACCATCTTTCCAACGTCCTTATAATTATCACCACTCTGTGTTTATGTGCTAAAAGAGAAATCATTTCCTTTCTTGTTACTAAAACAGATTCTGAGCTCACTAACTCAGAGGGTACAGAAACTGTAGCAGTATGTCTTGAAACAACAACTGTAATCTCCACATTTTGACTTTTTTTCTTAAAATAGTATCATTTGGGTAGCACTGTTGTTCTCTCAGTGCTCGCACTGGCTCTTTTAGGATCTATAGTTTCTAATGACATCAAAAACATGGCAGGTGAATTTTCCTATTACTGTGCTGCAGGAAAAAGCCACTGGTTTACAGCAAGTGTAGGTCTCCATGTGTTAAACAATGGCGACCCACCGCTCCCAAAGTCTAAGATAAGCAAATGCTGTACAGAGATCAAAGAGCATATCTTTCTGTTATCTCTGTCTTACTATCTAAATCAGCAAAATCAATGTTTATTTATTTTTTGAAATAAAATTGAACCAAAATGTTGTGATTTAAATCGTGATCCTGCTCTCCTAAATATTGGCTTCCTGCAGCATTACTCATTTCCAAAGCCTCTCAAACAGACATGTGACATAAAGCCAAGGGGCTGCAAAGAGCCAAATACTTTTTGATCTCCATCCTATTATGGCCAGTCGTTAAGGCTCCTCATAACATCAGACTGTGCTGTTCCTATGGTAGGATAAATTATTCAGACAAAGCAATAAAAATCAACCAATATAAATCCAGTAGCTTTTTTCAAAATTAAACTGCCACCATGATGATGTAGTGGTACTCCAGTGTCTCAATAAAATAAAAATACTTAGTTTATCTGTGAGAGCTAAAGCATGCATCAGCATTTTACAACACATTTGCATGATGAAAGGGTTGGGGCATGCTCATCTTTATTAATGCAATGTTATGCAATTAGGCTTTCACTGTGCCACGGGGCTCTTAACCATTAACATTGGAGATTTAAGAGTTTTGCATTGATTTGTTGTGGCATTGATTCCTTGGTGGGATGGATACAGAGACAGGGCGGATGGTCAGAGTGACCTCCAATATAATGATAGAGGTTAAATCTTTAAATTACTTAATCTAGAAAGGCTGAGGTAATGTTGTAAGATATGCATTTTATTTTATGTTATATGTGTTCGTACACATTCCCACACCTTAATACTCTTATAATCTACTAAGCAGATTACCATTAAATTTGTTCTGAAAATTAATGATACCTGTAATCAGTCACTGGACACATTACCGGGTACACCTTGCTAGTATCTTTCAGAACTGTGTCAATCCTTTGCAGAAAAAATAAGGGTTTGGAACATCTCTTAGAGATTTTGGTCCACGTTGACATGATAGATCACACCGTTGCTTCAGCAACCATCAGAAGATGGATACTCTGTAGTCATAAAGGGATGGTCATAATCAGTAACAATACTCAGCTAGACTGGGATTTTTAAATGATGCTTGGTACTAAGAGGCCCAAAGTGTGGCAAGAAAATATCCCCCACACCACCGGCAGTCCAAAACATTTATACAAGGCAGGATGGATCCATTCTTTCATGTTGTTTATGCCTAATTCAGACCCTGCAGTTTTCTGGTATGTTGCTGCAGAAACTGAGATTCATCACACCAATTTTTCCATCTTCTATTGTCCAATTTGTTTGAATTTTAGGCTCAATTTTCATTTCTTAGCCAAAAGGAGTGGTGCCTGAGTGGTCTTCTGCTCTTTCTGTGTAGTCTTCACTACCATCTTATTCAAGGTTTGGCATGTTGCATGTTTGGATATACTCTTCTGCACACCTTAGTTGTAACTGGTGGTTTTTAGAGTAACTCTTGTTGACTTCCTATCAGCTTGAAGCAGTTGTAGATCTCTGTCTTTAGCAAGACATGAACAATTCTCTGTAAACCTTAGAGATGCTTATGTGGGAAAATCCAAGTAAATCAGGAGTTAAATATTCAGACCAGCCCCCCTGATTTTAGTCCCATGCTCCATCATTGTGTGAATGTGAATTATGGAAAATGCTGGCCAGATTTCCATTTACTTTGGTATATTCCTGATGTTTCTTTTCTTTTTAAAAAAAATCTTGCATTTCAAATGATGGATTGCAAAATTTCTCTTAAAATGGCCCATTCTACCAGGATTTAATACTAAACTTTTCTCATTAATGACAAGTTAACTACACTTTCTCATTTTTGTAATAGTCATTTTATCTTTAGTTGAAGAAAGAGGAAATTCTGTGCAGCCTTAGTCATTCAAAGCTGCATCCAAGACCACAAGAGATGGGCCCAGCTCCAAATGAAAATGTTTGTGGCGTCTTGTAAATTCCTGTGGAATAACTAACAGGAAACTACAGTCGTCAAAGAGAACTTTCTTGGAGAGGAGCTGCCAGTGCGTCTTTTACGTCAGCTAGAGGAGAAGTTTCCATGTGGCTCTCTTTGGTAGGTTTCCACTGGGTCTTTTTCCCCACTTTCATAGCTGAGTGTGTGAGAGAAGTGCTGTTAAATCACTGAGTCATTAGGTGGAGGTGGATGCCGCTTTGTGACAAAACTTCTTAAAAGCCTCATGAATAATAGATTTTAGTAAAACAGCCAGGAGCACACTGTTCAGTCTGAGGTTAACGAAGCCACGCTAATGGAAATAAATGCAAATACACAATCACAAACACATTGAGCTTTACAAAATATCCAAACCTCCACAGGTCTAATCCCCCACAGTAAATGAGTTTTGAAAAAAAAAAGTATTCAGGCTGCTGTGTGAGTAAGCAGGCGGTACACGAACCGTGAAAGGTTTTCATTATCTGCGTCAGGCTTAATTGTCGGCTGAGGTGATAGGGTTAGCAGAGATGTGTGTGGGCTGCCAAGGAAAAGAGCTGGGCTTGATTTGAAAAGAAGAAAAAAACATTTGCACAGACACTGAAGCAAATCCCCGTTCTCATTTGATTCAATTAAGAAAACAATGTCAATTAAACCAATTTTCTTATTATTAGTACGCTTCATTTATCAGTCTGTTAGAAATGACGAAAAACATGATCAATGAGAACAACATCTTCAGGAATAACATATTTTATACACTTTTTTCTACAATTTTACATTAAATTAGATCATTGAAAATCAATTAAATGTTGCTGTGAAATATTGTCAAATATAAAAACCATTAATACTCTATATAGAGACTAATAGAGAAGGCCTGCGAGTGATGTTTGATGAAGCACTCCAAAGAAATACAACAGGGACAAGGAACAGCAATGAGAAACAGGGAATATATTGTTAGAATATTTTGGTTTGAGGGAATGAGTAGAAATGCAGGAGGGGATAATGAAAGTTGACCCAAAGTTATATTTTTTCATTTTTTTAATAAGAAAAAAACACAAAAAACCTGAAACGCTTCTACCTGCCATAATGGTGTCACCTAAAAAACAGAAAAACATTTTGTGTGTGATCAGTGATTCACTTGAACAGATCTGTGCACGTTTCACATCTTGATGTCCAAAATAACAGCACACTACAAAAAAGGACTGCATCGTTAGGTAGACTTTGCTACAAATATATATTTCTTGTTCTTATTACTCCACTTTGACCCTTAAGCCTCCAACATATTCATGTAGCCAAAACAGTTATTTTCCAGCACTGAAGCTACTTCTTGCACCTTCTTTACAGCACTGCAAAGGTGTGAGGGTAAATCTTGTGTCGTCTACATGTACATTTCAACATCTGAAAAGCTGATTTGATTGATAACACTGAAAACCGTTAAAAAAGAACTTTATTATTTTTGAATATATGCTTGGATATTCAAAACAATGACTATCATACATTTTTTGTAGTGTAGTTATTGCTACAAAAATTACAAATAATATAAAACTAAAACAACAACAAAAAACAAAACACAATACTGTGTTCTGACTTTGATTCATTGATTGACTCTTGAGTCTCTAATTTGGGAAAGTTTGCCAGCTTCCAGACTACTGTACTTTAAATGAATACAGTGTTGGTCAGAGTCTTTTGGGATAATTGTAGCAGCAGATGTAGTACACAGATCACGCCAAACATGACCGAGAAGTTCATCAGCAATTCTTGGGAGTCCTCCACAAAAGTCACTTTGAATTATAACAGCCCAGAATGAATGAGAGATAGTCAGATGGTAAATTGATTAATGAAGTGGGCAGCACATTTGGTTTCTAGTAAGATCAGAGACTGATTTAATACAAAGTACAAAACAAGAATCCTGGCTTTCAGGATGCTTCTTAAAACATATTTGCCTAAACAAAACAAATGAGCATTTCCCTGCATGGACATATCACTGAACGTTAACTTATCTTTTATTTAACTAGTTCATGTCACTTACCTAACAATTACTTCTGGCCTTAAAAATAAGACCTAAATAATTTAGTTAATAACATTGAATATTTATTGCAAAATATATCATATATATAACCATATCCACTTAGTCTTCATTAAAGAAATTCGATTGTAAGGTTAAAGATCAGAGCACAAAATGATCATATCTGAATCATCACCGAAGAAAGAATAGTATGTTCTTCCTTCCTCTCGTGTTTTACTGATACAGCTCAAGAAATGAAACGACATTTTCAGAGACTTTAAATACATTTGAATATAAAACAGGTGTGTTACCGAATTAGTGCTTCGGTATGCGTGATCTAGGATACAGAGGGATTTATTTCAAGCCTCCAAAAGGAACTTTTGCAGTGCAAATATAAGCAAAGACACAATCAGACATTACATGTTGAAACATGTCAGACTTTTACCAGTTTCTGCTTAGATCTAATGAGCATTTTGTTGTACGCTAGACATAGCCCATCTGTTAGCAGCAGAGAGTCATTTAAATGGCTAATGCCCACATAAAGATGCAGACTTCCATGTAAAAGATAAATAGAGTCCTTTTTTGTTTTGTTTACATTGGATTATCCAGCTGAATATTGTGCTTTAAACAACTTACATCGCTTCAGCTAAACATGTTTTGCAGGAAACGAGAGACAGCCGGTCCTGTCACGAACACATACTGTATAGCCCCAAGCTAAAGCACCAACAACAGTGACTGTTAATCTAAATGCAAATTATAACTTCTGCTTATTTAAAACAGCTGGTGAAATGTGCTGAGTGAAGGTTTTAGGGGACTATATGTACAGTAAGCTATTCATTCATTCTTAAACCTGTTTCTTGGAGGTGATTCAGGTCTCTGGTTCTCAAACCAGTGATTGTGTTTTGATTGGCTATTTGGCCACATTGCCTTTGCTCCCTCTGCACATCATCAAAGCCATTCATCATTTGTTGATTAGGTGTCTTCAACCTCTATAGTGGACTTATCTCTAAGTCATCACCTTGCAAAATAAAAAAAATATTGTGTGCTTAAAACTGCTGGCTTCATTCAGCAAACTAACCAAGTCAAGTTTAGTCAAACACATTAGTCATTGTACTATTTGTTGCCAACAGTGAATTTATTGATTAGTTACTCACAGTCTTCCCAAACCAACCTAATACAATCAGTGTCCATGTTCTGTCCGGCCCACTCAGAAATTCAGTTTCCACTGCTATAAAACAGAGAAATGTTGGTGACAACTTGTTTTAAAAATTATTTGAATGATTCATTAATTATCTAAGCAGCAGATTCTTTTTCTGTCAAAATCTGACCTTGAGTAATCATTTGACCTTTCACTGAATAGTGTGAGTCACAAGTTATCTTAGAGCTTCAAAATTAGCCATTTATAGCTGTTCTGGCATTTAGTAAATCATCATCAGTAAGTCATTTTAAAAACACAACTATCAATAAAAATGACATAACCTCATTCTGTATCATTATGGATATTTTTAGTTTTATGGTCTTTAAAGTAGACCTGTCTATTTCTGTTAAATTTGTAATGTTACAATGGCGACTGCTCAACTAATGATAGAGGCATATCAGAATCAGACGAATATGTAGAAGTAATGAGCCAAAAGCTCAAGTTTCAGACTGCTCTAACTTGCTCCATTTCACATACTTTTTTTCCTACTCTTGAGTATGCATGATGTCACTGAGTCTAGATAATATTGTCATTACAGACCCATCCACCTGCTATTGAGCCTGTGTTTTTATCAGGGATAGCCAATCAGAAGAAAGTTGGGTTAAAGATGAGAACTAAAATACAGATGCTGGATGAAATGAGGGACTGTACCAAGGCCCAGTATAAGATTAATCGGGATTGTTTTGAAATAATAATAGACTAGAGTCCAAGAATAGCAAGAAGATCTTGATAGATTGTACCGTGAATCTCTACATTTTATTAAAAATCCAAAGTCTCTGATAACTTACAAAAACCAATATTGGTTTATCTTTCTCTATGAAGCGATATTATTTAACACTATTGGACGCCTCTTTGTTGCCATATCAATAGTTACTAGCTATGATTGGCCTTTTTTGATGTGACTAGAGTTCTGACAGATGTGGGGACAACAGTGTTTTGTTAGACATGGAATTTACAGGAAGACCTTAAACTTAAACATGGCTATAGCTATTGGTGAATTTAAATCATCATATGGATTGCAGAAAAGGAGACGTTTCATTATTTTTTTTAGAGGCCACTAATGTTTTATGTTATTTGTTTATTGCATATTAATTGTATGTATGTAGACCTTGTATTTTTTTGTTGTATTTGTGGTATTTTGGGGATATATGTCTAAAAGTTGCATTGGCCAAATCTCCCTTGCAAAACACATTTGATTTCAAAAGAACTTCCTAAATAATGCTAAATAAATAAATAAATAAACAAACACAAAGCTGGAAATGAGCACAAGTCTCCTTTAATAAACCAAACAAACAACAGACTGCAGAAAGCTTATTTTAAATTTAAACGAATCATATGTTGCAAATTTGATGGAACAGTTTCTTTGATTGACAGATACTACACCTCCAGTCTTTACGTTACCCACCAGGTGTCAGTAGCCTACATGTCACTAATGTACTGCATGGTGCAAAAGCAGACAAAGAGTATACCTGGATCCCCAGCATTTATACATGCCAGTGGATTAACTAAGCACAAACTGGAACCAAATGTGCCACAGCATGTTAGAAATTATAACGCTGAAGCTGCAGACAAACTGGTTCTCAATAAAAACAAAACAAAAAAACAACAACATTTGCTTCTTTGATACTTAAAATGATCTTAAGACAGTTTAACTGCGCTAGATGACTAAGTGCTTTCTACGAAACATGACTAAGAGCATGAAGTAGTCTGAGCTGAAAGAGATGCTTTGATCAGTGCCCTACTTTTCTTGGGCTAAAGAGGCGATGAGGCGGAGGGAGATGCACGCGAGAGGCAGGGAGGGGGGCGGTCCTACTTGTCCTCCTCCCCAGTCTTGCGCTCAGTGGTGTGCAGCATTTGAACAGAGGCAGACAGGGGAAGCAGAATCAGTGGCTAGACATGACCTTAGAATAAATTTGAGGAGTAACCCGATGGTTTCAAACCACGGACCTTGAACATCTGGATTTCCCTTCGTATTGGATATTTAATTTAAAAGGAGGTGTTGGAGGAATATCTCCCCTCAGCGTTGGACTCTATCTACCAGTTCCTCAGCATAAAACCATACCTGGCGCAGGTCTCAGAGTCTCCTTAATCTTATTTGTAGATAGACAGCGAGCCCGGCTGGCGACACATTACAGAGTATCTTTATTTAAAGCGCTTTAACAGAAAATGTGAATCCCTGCCTTCTCCGTGAGGGAGCCGAACCCCCGTCGGTGGCATCTGAAACAGCTGGCTTGTGTCTAGAAAATTGTGGATTAACGATTTTTTTACCCCTTATCCAAAGGAACCTCGGACGTCTTTCCGTGGCCTGTATCCACAATGAGCGTCGATTTAATTGAATTAACTACATGAGCGGTGTCAAAAGAAACGCGTTTCTCTCCGATTTAAAAAGGGAAAAAACCCATATCTGCTGAAATAAACGGCGCCAGGAAAATATGGAAAACGAGGTGTTCACTCCTTTGCTGGAGCAGTTCATGCTCACACCTCTGGTCTGCTGGGTAAGCTCCCTAATTAGCTATTCAGATGTGTCTTGAGCTCGCCAATTAATCACCCCATGATGTTCTTTTATCGATTATCTATTGTCCCCTTTTCAGGTGAAGACGGTCGGACACTCGACGGTGACCGATGGCACCAAATTATCGGAATATATTGAATTAGTGGATGGGATTTACCTGAATGAGATAATGCTTGAGATGTAAGTAGTTTGCGGCACACATCCAGAAATATTACCCATCATTGCATTAACAAGGGTTACATGGTTAAACCGTACCCATTCTGTGTGGTTATATGTATGCATTTTGGTCAGTAAACGGGGTCTGTGGGTGTGGAGGAAGGTCAAAGTGGTACTCACCCTGGGGGTTTTTCGTGGGGTCATCCCCTCATGAGCAAATTAAGCAACTGCAGCCTCTGTCCGGCGCTTAAAATGAATGTAGGCTAAGCACAAAGGGACCTTGTATTGGGGTCAATGATGGGTCGCACTGTCAGAAATCTTTGCAGACAGTTATTGTCAGGGGTTCTTTAGAGCTCCGCAGATTGTCTGCAGGCATGTTTGCTGCAAAGATGCGTGCGTGTTTTCTTTTAAGTCATCCTACACTGTCATCTGCAGCCGACTGGAAGACACCCCGCCCCTGGAAGCTGCAGCTTCACGTTTCCTGCTGTGCTGTAAATTAAACTAGAAATAGTAGCCCTAAGAGGAATCCCTGGTAGCAGCACAGAATCTGGATGTTGACTGCACTGCAATGCAGCAGGCCAACATTTGGTTTACATTCAGCTGAAAGGGAAAGACTGCTTATGTATTGGGAGTTCTGTTGATAGTGAGAGAGGTTGGATGTTTGATAAGGCAAAGGAATTTCATGTTCAGTTTGTCTCTTTCCAGTCATAAATATATAAAACATGGCAGAACACCGCTTTTCATTCCTTTGTCTGGCTCCTGGCTGGTACTTCCTGCTAGCAGGACAATTTTTCATATTTTCCGCTAATGCTACACTCCACACTGTCAGCATTTATCCCCCCGCCTGCCTGTCTAAGCACCATTCAACCCAGCCTGCTCCCACTGGAATTGATTTTCACCTCTCAAGAGATTATGTGTTGCACTTTCATGTGACAACTTCTTGCCACATCAGTAGCTCAGGGAAATGTATGGATATTCTAATCTGTCTTTCCATTGTTTTGTGTACAGATTTATGCTAGTAACAAGTGTGTAGTGTTTCAGAAGGATAAATGTGTGGCTGCATTGCATGAGGAGCTGATTAACCCCCACACGGTTTCCTCTCTTTGGATGGTTTCCTCTTCCTCCTGTCCTGCCTTCTTATAATGTCCTCGACCTCTTGCTGTTCGCCCATCACTCTAAGCTGCCTATCTTGAGGTTTCAACTATCTCTTCCAGCTCTTTTTCCCATGCTTGTTTTCCTCCTCCAGGCTTTTTCTACATGCTGATGTATTCTCCAAATGGCAAGGCCGTCTTTCCTCTTCCACACATAGCTTCATCAAACAAGTCTGCTATATTTTTAGTGCATTTTCCCCCCTATGGGACACACTATGGTGGAAAAAGAAACAGGAAGGATATGGGGGGAAGGGAAGGGTCAGAGGACCAAGGAAGGCAGAAAATGATTTGCCAAAAAGCCAGAGATGAAAAAAACAACAACTTTGACATGACAGGAAAGATTTGCAAAAATAGAGCAAGCGTTTAACACACAAGACAAATTCACATCCCTGGTTTGCTGAGCCACAATGGCAATTCCTCAGTTCTACATATTAACACAAAGGTGTGTGGCCATGTAATTGGTAGGTTTTCAGTGTGCAGTAAAATGGAAAGAGCCAGAAGGAAATTTCCTGTGGATGGTTGAGAGCTCTATGCTAAAATGAACCGTGACTGCCTTAGTGATCGCCTGACAGGATACTGGGAATATTCAGTCACAGCCCGCACAGTGTGTTTATGTTTGTGTGTGTCTGCATGCTTTTCTGCAGGGCTTCTGTCTCTGTGTGGGAGTTTGTGTATCTGTGTTTTTTTTTGTTTTTTCTTTTTTTTTTCCTGTGTATTTGGGTTTTGGACTGAGGCAGCTGTTGGTAGTCATCTTGTTCAGCCACCCTCCCACTCAAAGGGCTACAGTATTGGTCAGATTTAGTGTTGGTGAGACTGCTCTTTGTCTGCCTCTCCTGCTTTACAGGCACTGCAGGATTAACTTCAGCTAACTGAAATATCATAAACTCAACTGTATATTACACCTCATGGTTGTAAACTTTGCAGCTGCTGCAGAGCCCTTTGAATAATAGCTATATCATTTTTTTCATTGTCATCCTTTTGTAAATGTAACATGAGCTTATTCAGTATTAAGATCATAAATGTGGTTGAAAGCAATGCGTGGTGTGTGGTTATACTTCCTTCGGCTCCATCTCTCATTAAAAGTAGCTTAGAAACTTCTCCGAATACCTGTAGGTGATAATTAACAGGGCTCCCACTAGAACACTCTTACTCACACATTTAGTTTTTTCCTTTTCTCCTCTGTTGTGACAGCTTGAAACATATTGTAGTGAGTGTTATTGCCTTGCTTGAAATTGATCCAGCTGCACTAAAAAGCTGTACTCTACTGGTGTTACCCTCCAGCTGCTGTTTACATTAAAAACCAACAACAAAAAAACACCCACTAGCGTTCAGCACAGTTAGCACTGCATTTAGAAGAGTCAATGATAGAACTACAAAACTTACATAAATGAGTGGATGGAAGTCGGCATACTTTTATGTTAAAATAAAACATTAATAAATATTGTGTGATCACTTCACATGCATGCCTAATTACACACCTTTGTGGTATTTTATTGGCAACATCAGCTGTTGTAGAGCAAGCTTTAGTATTGCTGTGCGCATGTCTCTATCTAGCACAAAGCAGGAGACATGGCAGACCGGCTGGCAGCAGTTGTCATGAGGACAGCATGGGAGAGCACAGAAAGAGCTGAGAGACCCCAGGATTATCTAACGGTTTGCTGACAGACACCCAGATGGCACCGTGTCCCTTCCCCCTGCCCTCGTGTGACTGACATTACCTAGCCAATTACATCGCCTCCGTAGTGCTGTCGAACCAATTAGTTTTCCCGCCCAGCAAGAAAGCGCCAATTAAATTTTTGTCAGAGTGACAACTGTCCATTTGAATTCTTGGCTTTTTTGCAAAGTCTGTAGACTCGTGCTGGCTCCTTGGCCTGTTCGGTCAACCGGTCAGTCCGTCCTTTTACAGGCTGCAGTTACCTGATTTATTTGAGTGAGACAGACAGTTGATGGAAATCGGGTGCACAACATTTGTCATGTTGGATGTCAAAGTGCTTTTCTAGCATTGCAAAGCTGTGAGCTTTGCAATGCTAACTTTGCAATGCTAACAACTTTAAACTAGAAAAGATGTTCAAAAAACTGGCTGCTAATTTTACTGAAGTAGCTACAAGTGTAAAGTAGTAACGCATATGTGAGAAATGGAAAGAATGCGGTTCCACATGTTCTGTGGTCAGTACTTCTGTTTATTATTCAGACAGATCAGTGCATGTCTGTAAGTCTGTCTGAATGGGTGCACATATGGGAAAGAGAATGTGAGAAAATTGAGCGTAACTACCAGCTGTCAGAATTTTCATCTGCATATTTTTTTCTCAGTGTATTTCAGTACACTTTGTTTGTACTGTTGTAACAGCCATTGAGGTCTGCCGTAGATAATCAACTTAAAATTACAATTTAAATGGATGTAAATTCCAGCATTGGCTGGGTTTTACTGTGTGAAGTCATATGTGCACCAATTTAATACTTTACTTGAAACAAAGCTCTGTTGCATGTTGATACATGTCTTTTGTTTTTTTGTCATATTTGTCTTTACAATTTTTACTCAGGAATCACACCCAGGTATTATTGCACCTCTGCTCTTCTCTAGTTTTTTTTTTTTAAAGCAAACTAGAACAGCTAAGAAAAAATACTACAAGTCATGCAATACCAATAGGTCTCAGAGGGGTAAATATTTCAATAGGGTCAAATCTTATGTTCTTTTTCTTCTGCTGTCTCTCTTCATCATTTACCAACACCTACAGATCCTGCACCACATGCTCTTAGTCTGTTTCTCCCGTCTTTCCTCCAGCTGGCATCTTCATCTCTCCACTTCCTTTTCTGTCCACACCTCAGCACTCCTCTCACTCTCATTTCTCTCTCCTGTTTTCTTTTGAGCAGCACGTTGAAGCCTTTGTTAGCTTTCTCTGGGGCTAGTTACAGCAGACATAGTTGAAATTCCTGCTGGATTGGAGAATGGAGGCAGACAAATGTGCTGCTGGGTTGTTAGACTGTTTGATTTCCCTCCTGCTCCTGGCTGGAGTGTGGGATCCATCCTTCAACATCAAAGTGTTCGCCTTGGATCTCAACTCTCATAATCATCATTGTGTCATTCTCTCTGTGCCCGGCGAGCAGGGGGATGTGTATCATATCAGGAAGGAAACGGCAGCTGTGACCTTGGGAGGACAAAACTTTAACAAGGCTGTGTTAATATGAGGCACTCCAAACCTCGGAAACAAGGACGTTTAACCCCAAAGGAATCATCGTAGAAATTTAATCGCAGAGTTTTTCACTCTAGCAGTGCAGAGTCATTTGACTTACAATTACCCGACTCTTAAAGTATAGTATTTAAGTTTGCTGCTGCATAGCATTTAGCATGACTATGAATAAATTGCTGCCCATCACAATTTAATACTGAACTTTTGAATTCCACTACTGATGCTATTTGCCACCATTTCAAATGTTCATTTTGGCAGCTTTATATCAGATTTTTATTAAAGGTAGCTGTTAATTTGCTGGTGCTGCTATTTGCAATTAATGCAAACTCAACATTTCCTCCATCTGTTACTTATTTCTATCCCTTCAGCGGCTCAGGGATATAATCCCTTCTGTTCAATGAAAGACTTATGGGGTGAAACATCTGCAGGAATTGTTGAGTTTCATTAACAGCAGCTTAACACTGAGAATTAACAGCAAAGTAAAATTAATCATCGACCAGGTGAAACAATTTCTGTTCCAAAGAGTGACCCATAGCAGAATGATTGAAGTGTGATTTATGTTAGAAAGATTCATTCTCTATATTGACAGTGGATGTGTCTAAATAAGGTGCGAACCCTTCTCAAATGAATTAATAATTAATCTTATTTAAAAGTTTCTCTTTTGCAAATGTGTGTTTGCAAAAAAGTACTTTTTATACTTTTTGACAGATAGTGTGTAGTCCTGCGGCAGAACTCCACCTTCACTATCGTCGACTGAAAGTAGCAACACTAGACCTTACTTTGCTCTGAGGCCTTGAGGAACCAGTGCTTCACCTCTCCTACACAATTCCAGTTTGAGCAGTTAGTCCTTCATTATGCAGATAAACTGCAAGATAGATGACTAACCTTGGAAGGACTATCCTCAGCACCTCCAATCCAGATTGGTAGGAATGAGTTCAGCTACAATCCTTGTGGGTACACGGAAGACAGGAAGAGGTCCTGTGGTAACAGAAAGACAAAGACGGAAAAGAAACGACTCCATGAAAAACCAGGACAAGGAAATGGGGCGATGAGAACTCGGTGTGTTTAAGCACTACAGTTTCCGTGAGAAAAGGTGAAGAATGAGAGAAGAGGATGCAGTCCACATCAGTAAAGAGTGGTGGATGTTACTTTGTTCCCAGCATCTTGCACTCCCGGTATTCTAATGGGGTAAAGTAATATAATCTGCATTGCAGCCCAAGTTAAAAATAACCTAATGGTGCAGTGACATATGATGCTCTAGGATCACTGTCTGATTCCTCACTAATTTGAGATTAATTGGATTTATAAGAGTATGTGTTACCTCCTGCCTGTGCTTACTGTACTTCAAAGCTTCTGTTTGGAAGTGCAGTCAGTGTAATGATGCACTCCAAAATCTAAAAGATAAGTGCTGATTTCCTCATTTTATAGCTGACTTGTTAGTATGGATTATTGTTAATAACTTTCTTTGCTTTCATAGTAAGTTTGATGTTTTAATGAAGGTATCCTATTTATTTACTATTCATTAATCAATTCCCTAATATTTGACCGATATTCCTACATGTCCACAAATATTGGATTAGTGTCCGACAGAATGAAGTCTTGACTATGCTCCATTGTGGACGTGGACAGCTGGAGACCCAACAAGCATGCAATGATTCCTGTTATCCTCCTTGGAAATGCGCTGCCTGGGGCGGATGCGTCGTCGGTGCATTGTAATGTAAATTCCCTGCGGACAAAAAACAGGCAGGCACCTGGGTGTGCACAAAATTTACGCCGTTCAGATTCAGGTGGATTCGTGTTTACTCACAGACAAGGAAAGTCGAGGCTTCAGATCACAGAAATACAAGTGGTAAATATGAGCTTCCTCAAAAGGGTATTTGGACTCGGGAGGTGCTCAGTAATTTTGGAGTGTCTGAAAGTAGTACTTATACTCCCTCGCACTGAAAGTAGCCGGGATAAATGGTAGAAAAGGGTATCATTTTCTATCAGCCTGTTGGTTAACAGTTCTACAAGCCATATAAGGTCTAGATCTGTGTTACTGGGTTGGTTGCATGCCCTCAGTGGTATTTGAACCAACTGGTTTAAAATTTTGACATCTTAAAGGCTTCTGCTGTTTCTTTGTGCTTCTGAGTGGTGGAAAAAACAAATCGAGGGCGTGTCAGACAGCCTTAATTCTTTACACCGACCTGAAATTATCCTGAACCAAACCGTCAGCCTTAACACGGCTGCTAATAAGAGCTCATCCCCCAGATTTCTTTCACCGGCCTCCTGTGTATGTTTGTCTTCTCTCTCACATGGAGGCACAAACACACCCCTCCTGCTGTGTTTGGACAGTACAGCTCACAATCTCCATCTCCAGCACGTGGCCAAATGGGGCCTGGGCTTTGTGTGTGCGCGCATTTAGGCTGCTTTCTGTATTGGTGTGTGTGTACGGGCATGTGCCTGGCTGCCCACGTTGACTCTAATGTAGCCTGTCATATATAGGCTAACACTACTCTCTAACCTACCCAGCCAATCAAAGCTTGCAGATGAGAGGAGGAAGCCCAGTGGCCGCCGGCTCTGCATAAGGCTGCAGTGCCTATCGACGGCAACCATGAACCGACTTATTGACTGGCCGTCTGGCTGACTTGCTGACTAGTTGTCTGTGTTGCTGCCTCTTGAGCTGGCTTTGCCTGTTCATCCTTAATCTGTTTGTCTATTTAAAGTCTTAGGTTTATTGTATCAGCAGGAACAGGGAGGGGGAGGCAATAAGTTGGATTTTCTTTTCTTTTCTTTTTTTTTTTTTTTTAACTGCTGTTAAGCCCCCGTATTTAGTCGCCCGCTGATCCACAGGGGTGTCAGCCTGTCCCAGACTAGTAACATCAGAGATTGTGCAGGAGAAATGAGTAGTGGATTGCATGTTATTGTCATGAGATGGTGACTGCCATGTTGTCAGCTGAGTGTGATGATGATGATGGAATGCATGAATAGTAACAACATTTTTTTTTCTTCCTTTTCCCCTTCTCCAAGTATTTCTCACACACCTCGTTCACCACATTACCCTCCTCGCACTGATAGGATTACAGCTTCCTCTGTGCTTTTTAATTAATGGGTTAAATAGACCCCCTACTATGGACCTCGAAAGGGGCTGTGTGTGCATGTGGAGGGGAGAGATGGCAAGGTCATGTGACTTCGTTTAGCACGGTATTAAAAAGAGCCCTGTGTCCTTTTGATTAGCGTGTGTGTGTGTGTGTGTGTGTGTGTGTGTGTTTTTCAGGGTGGAGGCTGTTGAAAAGCCGAATTAACACATCCACACTGCAGCCATTTGAGAGAGAGACTTTTCATATAAACCCAAGACTTCTAAATAAATGCATAAATGGGTCTAAATTGATAACTGGAGTCTTTATATTACTGTGTATTAAGCAAGTATGCTTTGTTTTGTTTCTATTAGAGGTATATTTAATGGTGCTCAGTGCAAGGAGAATGTAACGGTGGTAAAACAAGAAAAGGATTTAACCAGTCACCTCTGAATGAATGAATGTTGCTGAAGATAAATACAACCCTTGACATTCAGCGTCTTCTTCTAAACAGGAAAAAAAAATCTTGATTATATCTTTGTAATCAAATTATGAGCTGTGCAGATACAGACATTCCTTTGCGATTCTTGGGTGTTTCAGAAGCAGTCATGCACACACATGCATGACGACACATGTGCTGCACACTACATGCATGCATGCATACATTTATAAGCAGTCAGGATCCTTCTCAGGCGCAAGGCAGCCATGTTGACCCTCATAAATAGGTCATGGAGCATACACACTGAGGTTTAAAGTGCATATCACGATAATCAGAGCTGCTCTCTGGCATTGTTGGTGTAAGGCATGATGGTAAGGAAAATACCACGACTTAATTACTTGGATATGCCTCCCTTATGGAGGATAGGAGGTATTTTACTTTATATAGCTATAACACATGGAAGCTAAAGGGTGAAATGGTTCATCATTTTGATGGATCATCAAAATGTGTTGCCTCAAATATTGTTAAGTAAATTATTTCATTATTTTTATCTATAGGAACAGCAAAATTAATGTGTGGCAAGTTTGTTAAAATGAGTTAAGTTTAGTATGAAATGTAACTTGTTAATTATCGGTTTAAAATTAAATTAGCATGAGTGTTAAATTGCATTTCACTTTAAAGTGACATAAGTATTTTTGTTTGAGTGTTTGTGTAATCTATTGGCCTTAGCGGATGTGGTTCTGTTTTACTTAGTCTTATGCAAAAAAGTTTTCACGAGGCTCCTAAGTACACCCTTACTGTTTCAATATGAATTAAGAAAGTAAGGAGCATCCAGGTGCTACTGATGTATTGCAATTAATAAACTGATCATTAGCAAGTGTGAACACCTTTTAATAAAGCAGATGATTTGGCAGTTCATTTGTCTATTCATCATTGAAGTTGTGAAGTTGTGTTAACACAATACCACAATCTTTTAAGGGATGGAAGATTGTCTGAGAAATTCACTCCAAGTTCAGACTGTGCAATGCACAGAGGAACCACTAAAAATCCAGAGCTATGTCTCGGACACCACAAGCATTACTCATTAAGAAGGGTTGACAGAAAAACATGGCAGCACAGCTCAGGTTTGCATCAACAAACCACAATGTGTGGAACAATGACCTTTGGACAGATGTAATGCACAGTACCATGTTTGGTAAAATCAAGAACAGCATATCAGAAGCACGGTAGTGGAGGGGTGATGATTTGGCCTTGTTTTGCATCCACTGGCTCTGGCCAGCTTGCAGTGAATGACTTGACCGTGAACCCCTCTGTTTACCAAGTATTCTAGAGTTAAATGTGACATGTGTCCCAAAACTAAATGTTGGCCCAAATTGGGTCATGAAAAACAGGACAGTGATCCTGAGTATGCCGGCTAATGAGCTGTGCATAAAACAAAGCCTGCAGGCCTCAGTTGAGTAAACTGAAGTAATGCTGTGAAGACGAACGAGCCAAAATTCCTTCACAAGAATGTGAGAGACTGATAAAGTCTTACAGAAAACAATTACTAAAGTTAAGGGTAATAAAATAAATAAATAAATAAAAAAGTAAAGATTTCTGCGAACCATTGACTCATCAGGTGGACTTTTAGTGGAACTTTTAGTGGGATTACTGAAGGAAATGCTGCCCATCTAAAGCTACACTCATTATGTAGAACAAATAAACTGTATGAAAAGTATTTGAGACAAATGTTACAGCAATATATAGATGCATTTGGCATTAGCAAATGTGAAATTAAGACTTTCTCTCTAGTTGCTCAAGGGCTGCCATTTTGTCATCGCCTCAGTTCTGTGACTCAAGGAAACTGGAATTTCCCTCAGGGGATCAGTAGATATCACATTAAATACACAAGACTTATAGTATAGTATAGTATCAATCTTTTTAACCTCTAACTAGCTGGTTGAACTTCTTTTTTTCTCTCTCCCTCCAATCAGTGTCGTTTATCCTATCAAAGAACTTTATTGTTAAAACCTGGGAGATTATTAGCCATAAATGATGCAGACTCTGAGCTTGACAGCAGGTCAGCATGTCAGGCTTTCCAATGATGGGAGGATACAAGTTGCTAAGGATTTGTCTGATTAATTATCTTACCAGTAGACTTAATTGGTGAATGTTTGTAATTGGGCTTGGTAACATTCACAGATGTGCAAATTGTTTGGATTGCTATCAGTTACTATGTGAAATGGTTCTGTGTGGATGTGGAATGTTTGGCTCCTTAAAACGTGTTGACGCCTGTGATAATATAAGTTGTGATGCATGCGCCGTTTAACATCCCTTAGGCAACACTCACCGAGGGCACACAGCCTCTTGACTCTGCAGGCAGCATGAAGGCAATGATCACAGCTAAATGTCACAGAACTGCTGATATACAACGCCTCAGTGTAGCCTAGTGGGTATCAAATGTTTTCTGACATTCCCCAAATCCAAGTTAAAAAATGTAGTAAGTAAAAGGAAGCTCTTGTTTGTGCATTTTCCCTGAAAGTGATAGAAAATTAACTTTGCTTCACTCCCCCCCTCCCCCCTCTGGTTGTCCACGTCCCATCAACAGAGCCACTATGCCCCATCTCAGTGATTTTCCCCCGCAGTTGGTGTAACCCAAATGTTTAAATGCTTCAAGAGCTTTGAATTTTAGTACTTTAATTTGGACCCTAGAAACTGTCTGAAACTTTGGTGCCACCAATGTTTTGTTGTGTTTGCTTTTATTGTGATTGTGGTTTCTTTTAACATTGTTATGGCACTCTGTTTATTTAAGCAAGGGTCTACTGTGGGTCTACTGTCACTCTACGGCTTATATACAGACCCATTCTATTACATAAAGCAATGATACAATGGCAGTTCTTAGAAACAAAGAAATCTTCACCTGATATTTATCTTTGCTACAAACTTGGATTTTTGAATAACCCTTATTCCATTTCTCCTACAGAAATCCCAAAGCCACAGTGCAGCGCACCAACAAGAAAGTGAACAATGACTCCACACTGCGCATCCAGAACCTTTCTATTCTCATCAGGCAGATTAAATCCTACTATCAGGTAAGATTTTACTACTTTGCTTTATCAGAAGTTAAAAGTAGCCACACTGAAGTGATTGTTAGGAGCTATTTATTGCAGATAAGTCATAAAAATCTGTGGATTTAGTGATAAAGGTCAAAATCCCTTAAATTTAGCTCTTCATACATACCCCATGTTCCTTTATGCCTAAAACAGGAGTTGGCTTTCACCACCTTTCACCACCAAAAATGTATCAGTTAACACACTCGTCAAGTTTAGCTCAGCATACACACAAGCTCATGCCACATAAAGAGTTGGCTGTATAAACGGAGATGTATTTGCAGATGTGTATGTGAGTGATGTGGTATCAGCCTCCATCCAGATGTCAAAAGTAGCCCAGTAAATTTAAAGAGACGTCAGGAATGTAAAACAGTGATGTGGTTACTCGTCTATAGTGTCTGCTATATATTTTTAACTTAAATCTGCTTATGTACCATTTCCCTCTTGAACAATTTTCTTAATTTTAGAGAGCTTCATCCGACAGTGAGAAAAATAAGGCAGTTGTCCTGATATTGATTCATTCTGTGTAAATGTCCTAGAAAAATGAGGAAATCTAACTTACTGCCTAAAAGATACTCTTATAAACTTTGGTCAGAGGTTTGAAGTTGATATAAGTAGGCCAAGTTACGCATACTGAAGTAGATTACTGCTTAGCATGTTATCAGGTCTATATACGTTTCAGTTTCCGTTCATGGTTAATCATTACTTGTGAATCTACAGTCTTTGCAGTTGATCATATCAGTAAATAAAGGCTCACACTTAGTAAATACTTTATCAAATACTGCAACAGTATACTATACTGCTGAGTTACTGTCTGCTGCTCGTCAAATACATTTCATTGCAGTGTTGACCCTGTGCTAACTTGCATATGACAAAACTGAAAACACGTGTGGTGAACTGGTCACAAGCAGTAAATCCCACTAATGCTGTGATATATTTGATATATTTGTGCATACTCACCCTGGATAATCTCTTGACTGCTTGCATATGTGGGACAACACATGGTTGATTTGTGTCGAACAACTTTGGTTTGCAGCCCACTTCCAAGTGCGGATGCCAGATATTTGAATCTGTAATCCTCCCCTATCTCTGTGGTAGAGTGTACATTTTTTCTCTGCTTATCAGTGCTCTGTATCTCACATATAATATAAAGTTTAGTTGGCATAGAATGATATTTTCAGCTGAATTAATGCACGACACAAAATGGTCTGAACACTTTTTGATATTCTTTAACATATGTTGAGACACCCGGTGTTTCCAAGAAATACTGGTGAGCATGACAGTCATGTATTTTTATGTATCATGCAGTTTAAATTTAAGGTGTTAAGATGAGGTAGGGTTACTTGATTTCAGTGGGGTTTTTTTGTTTGTTTTTTTTTAAAGTGGATGTTCTTTAACTTGAGATAAATTCATGTATCTAAAAGGACAGAACAAATTAATCAGCATTTCTGTGAAACTACCAGTGTCACCCAGCGTTCCTGTGGCAAGATGTTTTTAAAGGTGCTTTGTTTTTTTTGTAATCTTTGGAAAACAGTTTTGTAATACAGGTTGATTTATTGCCCAACCTCAAATGCATAAGTTGCCCCATGGTAGGTTGCTGTTACGGTTGTGTAGTTTAGCGTGCTGTCCCACAGCATTCCTCAGTGTCTGCTCCGTATTGTTTATAACGGTTATGCATGTGTGTTGTGAAACCTGCAAGGTTGACAGATTCGCAGAGAATATGATTCACATTGTTGCTGGAACTGTGTTTATGGTAATCAGGAGTTGTGTGTGCAAACATGCTGTTGCAACAGTGCAATGAGTTTAGGAATGCCGATCTAGCCAAGCAGTCAACCTGATAGACACAAATTCCCACACTACAGGTTTAGGATTGACTTGTATCCTCATGGGTTGTGAGTGTGCTGGGCTTGTGTAAGAATTAGTCATTAAAACTGCCATTTCTAATTTCTGTTGCAAAGTCTGTTGTGCAGACTTTGACATTATAAGGCCACAAAAGCTCCAGTGGGCATCTTTTAAAAGGACTTGCCAAATTATGTGCCATAGAATCAATGTGTGCCAGTTTCCTCTGAGGTTGATTAATGACTAGCAGAGTAAATGAATGATGAGATGACAGGAAGTGTTAATGACATTAACTGGAAGTGACCCAATCTATCCTGTTTTTTAACATCCTGGATTTAGGCTTCAATAATGCCCCCATCTTCCGGGAGGTAGATTAAAAATATATGTATTTAGTTGCGTGCATGCACAATATACAGATATCTGATTTACTTTACGTTGCATTTGTAGTAAGGTTTGTCATTTTCCCAAGGTGTTCAGCACAGGATGCAGCATGTGCTTCCTGCTTATTTATATTAATTAAAAAACATCCTTTTCTGAAAAATTTAGCTTTTTGTGATTTAAGATTTAAGTACTGACCCTGCCTACTTGTGAGGGATAATTTGTTGCACTAATATGAGACAAATTCAGTTCAAGACCTTGCTAATGTAAGTAAACGGGTGTTGTTTTGGGTGTATATAGTACTGTGTAATCTGTGTGGTCGTTAGCTTTACGTGAACGTTGTAAGGCAACAATGCAACTCTTGTATGGCCATGGCGTTTGATTAATCATCCCTGTTTGTATTGGTGTTGTTCTTTTGACCTCCTAGTCACGCCATTGTTCAGCCACTTGTGTCTGCAGCCTCAGACTCTCGGAGACCACCTACAGGCTTAAATCCCTCAAAGTTCCCTGCTGTCCTTGTTGTGTGTCTGACTGCCCCTATGATGACCTATTAGGGATTTAACTGACAACGGAAGGGTTATGTTTAGGATGTAATTACCTATTTAAGTGAGCATTTTAATCATTTTGATTTGTGTGGTTTTGGACATATGTTATCTTGATTTTTTTTTTTTTTTT
>NW_005187425.1:274231-275355 GCF_000239375.1 Pundamilia nyererei | reverse complement strand
TTTGTTTCAATCTCTAATAATAGCGAAACCGTTTGTGTGTGCATGTGTTCTTTCTGTGGGGAAGCACGTTGGATGTTAAATTAATCAGTGGGTTAAAGATTAAACAGTCATACGTGTTGAGCATGCTAGGCTTTTCTTCCCCTGCAGCGCTGTTCAGAAATTGAAAAGCAGTTCATACGTATACCATATTTTCTGATTATGCTCCTCAGCAGAGTTTCAGAGCCATCCTGCAAAATATGTATCAATGTATAAATATATATGATCATACTATATTTGCACACATGCACAGTTTGCGCACTAGGCCACAGTCTTCTGGAGCAATGAGGAGGAAAATGACTTTGATAAATGGCTTTGCTGTGGTTTCCATTTCCTCTTACTGGTTTCACATTTCCAGTGACACATGGAAGAAGATGGTACCTTTCAGGTCTTAGGCTAATGGTGTTAGCAGCTTTATATTTACTGCAGCACTCAGCACTTTGGACGAGGATGCAGCATGCTTGGCTGCTTCCTACGATTCAATAAATTGATCTTGCTCTTTGAGTCTGTGTAGTGGAGCATTGGAGGAACTCTGAGTAATTCAGCAACAAGAACTCAAGGCAGTTCAGAGAAGCTTTTTAAACAGACGTGCCCCGGTGACTGTGCTGTCGTCTTTATAAGCAGCACAGTTCATGTCCGGGAGGAAGGAGGAGGGAAGGACTTTATTTGGTCAGTCAGCAAGGGTTCAAATTTAATAATCTCCTCGTGTCAAGAGAAATGCAGTTATTAACTTTTTTGATAGCAGGCAGTTGTATACCTGGGATTTTCCTTTGTCCCTTTCCTCATCCCTTTGCCTCTAGGAGATGTAATCCTAGGAGCGTGTGTGTAGAAGCTGCGAGAAGTGAGCAGGCAAACAAGAAATTCAGTAATAACGGCTTTCATTTCAAAGTATCCCTCTCTTGGGCTGTGTTTGAGTATGAGGGTTGTCTTTCAATGTCGTGTCATATTTGTGAGTCTTTGTCTCGGTTATTGTTCTGGTAAAGTAGATTCTGTAGGAGGAGGTTGATGTCTAGACGGGCTTCAGGCTTTGATTTTTAGAATCTGGTGAACATATCAAGGTTGAGCGTGTGTGTGTGTGTGTGTGTGTG
>NW_005187425.1:254167-273230 GCF_000239375.1 Pundamilia nyererei | reverse complement strand
GGAACATGCTGTGAAATACTCCAAGTCACCAGACTTTCCACACACTTTGTGCATTATCAGATTTTACAGCTTTGGTTCAACCCTGGTAGAAATTGGGTTTACTAAATAGTTGCTTAATTTTGGAGGCTGCCATCTTTTCTTGATGATATATAACCTCACAAAAATACTCTTTTACCAGTTCAGAGCAAGCTTGAAAAACAAATCATCATCCATCACAGATGGATAATGTTTGCATCTTTCTTGTTGTAGCCTTTGCCTCAAGATACTGATTATGTTTTATTGCTTTCTGCTAGAAATTGTACTGTATTTGTATATTTTCACCAAGTCTGAACTTACTCACACAGTCCTTTCAGCATCAGTCATGAGCAAATCAGTTTATTAGGGCATGTGCTTGTAGCTGCAGGCTAAATGTGCTTTGTCATGCAGACTCACATGCTGGCTATTCTGAATAAGTCCTGTTGATTATAATAGTTTAATAGCTCAGTTTTTGAACTCTTACACAGGTAGCAGTCAGTCATACGTCACTCTAGGCATATATAATAAGGTTTGGAGTTGATTCATATTGATCTGTCTGGCTCAAATCATGAAATAAACTATCTTTTTTTATTCTGTTCCCAAAACAATGACTTGGTTAAAGCAAAGACAATTGAATAGTCTCAAAAACTGACAGATGCCAGACAGCCTGTTTAAGTCGCTAATCAGATTACCTGACTATACAAATAAGAACTTAAAAGCTTGATTTATCTCGCTGAATCCCTTGGAGGTTACACTGTAATGGATAGTGTTGGTGTTTACCTTTCTCTGCAGTCACGTGCAACACTGAGGTGGTTATGTTGGCTTTGGAGCTAATAAATATTGAAAAATGCTCATACTTATATTGAAAAGGGCAGAAGAATTTAGAACAATTTGTTTATAGAGGTTGTCAGAGTTAGGAAAATGAGAAAAGACGTGAATAGACTGGAGGAAGGGGGCAGTCATTGTCTTATGGCTCAGCACGCTGGAGTAAAAATAAAATGGCAATGATCGCAAGCTGATGGCACAGGTTGCCTGGTAGGAAGCAAGTGATCTGCAGATAGTTGTGGTCCTCAACTGCAGTCACGCTCGGATAGATTAGCAACAGTTTGCAAAACATTGTCGTCTTATTTATAAATGCAGACAGTGTGAATCAGTCTTCACCAACGAGCACAACTCTTTTGCACAGTGTTTCTTTTCACAGAAAAGTGGTTGCTAGTTGGTTGGATTCTGGTTATTTTGCTATATCAAAACTCTGTTTATAAACACAGATTGCAGATGTTGCAGACCTGGTTCCTGTCTTCAAAACAACCGTTTCAAAAGCAAATTGACTGTACATGACACATGGCCCCCAACTGTCAAATTGAAGCTGGCAGTTGTTTCGGGTTTGCAAAACCCGGTATTATTACTTTTCTGAGAAAAGGTGCAGAGGCCAACGTAAATCCCAGGGGCCAGAATCGGCCTGGCAAAGACTTAATCCTACCTGCTGAACAGCTTTTTGAAATATAAGGGAAGGCATACATTTTTGGACTTATAACTTTGAAATAAAATTATACTCCACAGTAGATGGGTAACAAAAAACAGCAAATAACAGAAAAGTTCCTGCCATTCACTGAATACAGTAGAAATTTCAGTTTTCTAAATATGGGACAGTCTGAGCAGTGAGCTACCCGAAATTGTGCCAGAAACTGTTATTTTAACTTGAGGATACTCAAAAATAAATAAAAGTTTGAATTTCTGGTTTCACTTTCATGTTGATGGTTTTCTGAGTAATGTCAAACATCAAAGAATGTCAAAGAAATATTGTAGTGAATGTCATCCATGTGTCACCTTTTGCCACTGGCTTTCTGGTTGGCTGCTTACTGTAAACAAACCCATATTGTGAGATGCATGAGTCAGTAAACGAACTCACTTTTTTTTTTATCTTCAGATTTTATGAAGGTTGGTATTAAGTGTTGTTCCATTTTAAACCCAGAACCTCTCACCGTTCACACCAAATAATCACAGCCTTCAGTGGGAACTGAACATTAGCTTGCCTCTGCTCCTCTGCGTGCACATTGATCTGCAAGTGTTTGTGGATGTGCCTAGTAAGATAACGCATAACAGGAATTTGTGGCAGTTAAATGCAGAGACAGTTCCTGTATGCCAAAAGGGAGATATTTATAGATGTTGTTTTTAAGGGGAAGCTAAGAGCTAGGTTCTTCTTTTTCTATTACTGAACTAAGGCATGTCTGCTATGTCTCTGTTATGGACTTACTGAAGATAAGAGTGACATTTTATTGGAAGCGTCAGTGAACAGTTGCACTTTTCGCAAACATAAATGCAGAAAAAGCCCACTGTGTCTTTGAAATCTCCAAAAATTCAATTTTCAGCAACACATTTACACAACCACTCAGATTTACTGCTCCAAAACGGTTTAGCACATTACAGAATTGACAACAGAAACAACCAAGCTAATTTGAATTATGCATCAAAGAGAGCAATAATTACTACAAAGACGTCTGTGGCATCAGACAAAGTTTTCCAGTCAGTGTAAAGCACAGCCCTAGGGATGACTGGATAGTGGGTGGTGGGGCAGGGCTTCCCCAGCCCACCTGCCAACACCTTTGAGACAAGCAGCAGGATCAACCCGTTCACTCGTTCTGCCTCGGGGCTCTCTTGTTAAAAGCACTCTAGCTGATGGATACCAGCAATGAACAAAGGAACTGGGCACTAATGGTGCATTTGCCTCCTCCTCTTCATGTAAATGATGATCTGTCCATCTGGCTATCAGTGGACCCTCACTGCTGCTCTTTTCATGGTAGTTTTTATTGCCAAGAGTGACTCTTGATTTTTATTTCTTTCCTAAAATTCAGTTGTTTTTGCTTGTAACCACTTTCTGCAAGGCTCCACTGACAATATTAGGAAAGTAATTTTAATAAAGTGTTCATTTAAAAAATAATGCTCAAACCTTTTTTGTGGATTTTTACTCAGTTTGATAAGCTGTCAGTTCAGGTAAGCTGTTCACTTGTTAGTTTCTCTGTGAGACCATCAAAGTTTATTTTTGTTCTCCTCTTAAAATATTACTTTGACCAATAAGCTCACAGAATTATGTTGGCTTGCCCCTTGTTCTCTTGTGCAAACCCCTTAAGTGTACCTACAGCTCTTTTAGGCCTCTTACAGACATGAAATATGAAACATTGCTGACTTTATTCAAACGTGGCCAGAGCAGTGAAGAGTGAGCCATGGTACATGAGGTGTAATTCATGCAGCTATTTTATTATTATTTAAACTTGTGTGTTGAAAGTAACTTGTCTTCCTTTCTTTCTTTCTGTATCTACTTCCTCCCTTGCTAACTCATTCATCTCTCACACACGGTGACAGCAGCCGAGATAAACTATGAATAAACTGGCTTTATAAATGACTGCAAAATCCATTAGTCTGGATTTTTATCATACCTTGATGGATGGATGTGACTTCCTGTTTGTCTTGGGAATTTTAGCTCCAGCTTTATCTCATGCGGTCTTCCCTGGTCGACAGCCGTGAGACTGTTACTGTTTAAATTTTTACCACCAGGTCAACTTATCAAGAAAAGCTGTGTTATTCTTTAACATTGCTAATGACACACAGTTACATTTACCTGACTGCAGATGATTTAAGCTAGAAAGCGTGATGGTTTCCAGAGTCCCATCAATAGTTTGACTTGCTACAGAGAAACTTCACCTTCTCCCCAAAAGCGACTGTAGGGTAAGGCCTGATTTAGACTTCTGTAGGTAGTCTTTGCAGAACCTGTGACGCAACCTATGTAAGGTTCCTATATAGGTCCCTCCATTTCATTTGACCCGTCATGTCTAATCCTGTAGTTGGCGCATTCTCCATCTAGGAATTTGCTGACATTTTTGAGTTGTTATGTGAATGCTATAAATATTATTCCTTATATTGAGGCTATTATTGCTATTCTCTCATTGATAAATTCAAAAGCTACTGCAAAAAAGAAGCCAGAAATACACTGGAAGAATCAACGGTAATGAACGCACTGATGTAACTACCTGACATGTCATTGCACTTCTGGGGAGGTCTACATTAGGTTACACAAAGGTTACAGTAAAGGGTTTTCGGAGGACTTTGCAGTTACTATGTAGCTATGTAACAGTGTGATATGTATACATACCTAGGGCCACTGCTGTAATAAGCTTTCCATCAGTTTAAGCTGTAATAAGGTGATCATTTAGACTTAAAGAGGAAACCTTAATATGTCACTGGGTTAATTCAAATGAGTGTAAAAATGGCTTTACCACATTGAACAACAGGAAAAGCTTTTCCTGCATTGATTTGGTCAGTGGGGATGTCGTGTGATCTGGCGTTTAAAGTGCTTGGTGTGTGTGCGATAGATATGAGAGAAAGCGGAAGCATGGTCCTTCCCATTGTTGTTGGCTGTAACCTTTTCAAGTTCATAATCTCTGCAGTTTTTCTCTGCAGAGGGGTGTGTGTGTGTGTGTGTGTGTGTGTACGCCTGCTCCTGAACATTTACTGTACCACGTGCTTCAGACTCTTGAGCATGGGGAGAATAAATCAATCTCCTCATTTCTATGGTAACACTCCACTCAGCAGAATGGGTGTGATTCAAGCTTTCAGGGCTCAGGCAGCATGTGTACAAGCACACACATACTGCACAATTAGTCCCCTGTTAAAGCTCTGCCGGTAGCGGAACTTGTGCTTGGGTGGAGAGATGGAAGGTGTGAGTGTTGAGAGGGTTACCTTAACAAAGAGCAGTCCTGTGTGACCAAAGCACAGCCAGCTTATGACCTCTCTATGGACAACACTGAACACACAGCAAACTTGCACACATACTGTAATGTGTATTTATTTTTGCATGGCTTTCGCAGCTCGAGGTGCAAATCTCATCTGCAAGAAGATTATCTCCATTCTCAGCACGTCCATTCACTGACCTTGAGCTTTAGACAATAGAGATGTCTGCAGATCTCAAAATGATCATCTGCCTCGCAATTTTCTTAATGTATTCTATTGTACATGCTTTGGGTTTAGCTTACATTTCAATTGAGGATGTTTTTGCTTCGCCTATCAGAGGAAATGGCTCAATAATACAAAGGGAAGGAGGAAGTGCAATATGTTTTTAAGTATTTCCACTTTTTGTTCACACATACTACATGATGACAGCTGTGTGTGCAGAGAGAACATGTTGAGGGAGTATATTCCAAGGTTTGGGTGGATGCATGGGGGTGGGTGTGTGGATAAGCTTCCACTTAACCTGTACCTCATTTTAGCAACCTGTCTAAATGTCTCTGTAGGATGCAAGAGCAGCCAGTGTTGAGGAGCTGTGGATCCTCATGGAATCAATAATACAGCAATATAGTGTCAGGATAGGGGGATGGTGGGGTAAAGAAAGATGAGAGAGGAGGAGGAGGAGGAGCCCAGCACTGCGTGCCTGGAGTGAAAAGTGATGGAATCAAAGCTGTAGCTCTCTTTCTTTCATTTCTCCATCTTTGCCATTTTCCCCATTCTCTCCTCATTTCCCCCCTTCCACATCACACATGCCTCTCAATGTCTGAATAACGTCTCTTTTTTTTTTCTTTTTTTTAAATTTAGTTTAATGATTGGCTATTCCACATCCCCCATGTGTGAAATGGAAATGATTAGACATTTGTAGTATTGGAGGCTGTCATATTGACTTGGCTAAGGACATTTCTGCTGTCACAGTTCGGATAAAGCACTGAAGGCTTTCCACTTGAAATCTGTATGACAGTAAGTGTGTGTGTGCACATGCATCCCTTGGTGTTTGTAGCACATTGCCATGACATGCTCAGTGTGATGGCTGGTCTCTCTCCTGCAATGTCCATCATGTTTTATGTATGTGAGCTAAGCCTTTGCCAGCTAATCCAAGATGCATATTAGGCTACTGTAGTTTAGTTTTTATTATTCGCCTCTAATTAATCCTCAAAGCATGCTATTACTCATGCTCTTGAAGGGAAAAAAGTCAATTTAAATAGCACCATACTTGAAAGTGCTGGACCTGATCTTACCTATAACACCTATACCTTGTCAGAAACCTATAGTCTACATACCCTACACCTCCCTCCCACAGTCTGGGTAAAATATATGAAGCTGTGACTGCGCCATGATGTTATACTGTGAACATTTCCCACACATTTAGTCTGCGTGAATGCTGTCAAGCTACAGTCTTATATTTTTTTTCTTCTAAGTTATAAAGTCAGCTGCAGACTTGTTACTAAAGAGATGTAGTGCATGCTGTCTTGAGTTTTTTTTGACAAAGCTCCAAGCTAACACCCAGACATATCACAAGATCAAAGACTACGAAGTGTTCTTCAGTGTCAGTGGGGGAAGAACAGAAGGAAAAACTGTCCACGGTGTAGTTCATTCTTTTGTAAAGTCTTTAACAAAGCAGAAGAGGAAGTTGGGTGATGAATCAGTGAATGAATCAGCTGTAGTGCCAAATCACAACATGGGTCATGAAGAAGAGTATCAGACTATGACAAAGGTCATGCACCCAGACAAATCCATCAGTATTAGCTGGTTTTATGCCATAGAAGCTGCAAATTAATGACATAATTAATATAGCTATATGATAACCCAATGGGCGGGGCTGAGATAGATTTTGGTCGCCCGACCGGAGATATCGCTAGCTCCGGGACGTCGGGCTAGCGATTTTTGCGAGCCCTGAGACTGTTTTATAATATCTATTTCTCCATAGTTATTTATGTTTACAAATGATCAGTGGAAACATTCTAATAAATTCAAGTAACAAAATGATTATATAAATCCAGGTCCTTGAAAAGTGAAAGTTTGCCTTTGCAAATGAAAAGCTATACTTGAAGTGTGAACATAAAGTTGTCATTACTTTGCATGGTTGTCATGAAATGAGAGTGCGAGAAAACAGCTTGCAAGGCGAACACATGCTAGCATGGAAGGGGACAGGTGTGAGCATGAATGGATGAAGAGCAGCGGTCAGCAGTGGGACAGGTGGTTGTAGGAAAAGAAGTGTGTTTGTGTCAATCTAGTAAATGACTTCTTTATTTATTTATTTAGTACTCGCAAATGCTCAGTTGACCTTTATAAAAATCATGTTCTGCTGGTGTTTTACCATCAAAAAGGCACAAATGTTTAAAACTTGTCTGGTTTCCACAGCAGCAAAGGCAAAAATATTTTTCCCCAGGCTGAACTTGTGGTACTATATTAAACAGCAATGGAGTGAGTCTGAAGTGTAGCTCTCTGTGTGCGCTTATTCACTCTGAATACCAAAGAGATAATAAAGCAGAGTGCTGAAAATTTCCCCAAATTTTAGACGGTGACTCCAGGCTCTTTAGTTTCCTTTAGCATATTTTGGCTTCTATTTTTGCCCTTTAAAATCAGATGAATTTCACCCAAAGCGGCTGTCATGAGTTCTACATGGTGAATTGGCTGTCAGGCACACCAAATGCCTCTCTGTGAGATGCCAACTGTGGGCGTCTGAGATACGCTGATTATTCTGTCTGACGCTTGTTGAGTCAATCTGTCTCAGCCTTCAGACGTTATGGCCGTTTGGTCGCTTCGGCCTGGAACAGCCAGACATTGGTCACTGTTATCGCTCCATTTTGTCATTGTTATCAGTGTTGTATTTGCCATTACCACATTTGTTTATTGCTAAATGTGTACTTGTAAAATGCTATAACATTTATTGCTCTTTACAAAAAGCATGCGAAGTTATAATTTCAGAAATGCAAATTATATGTAAGCTTTTCTGGAAATTACTTTGGAAATGTATGATGACTCCTTTCGTTCCTCCGTGCATGCTCAGACACCAGTGTAGACAGAGGAAGAGAGACATAGCAGCTAGGGTCACTGCTGTTATCACCACTGGGATGAAACCATGGCAACCACGCTTCGGACCTAATAACCATTACTGCCTGTTACTGCGACCCCCCCCTACTCTCACCTTTACCCCATTTTAGTGAAGCGTCTCTGTGCATCATTTCTGTTATCAAATTATTAAAGGAAATTTGGTGAGTCTAATGTTCTTCAACTAAAATATTACAGTCTAAAAAAAGACAACAACAAACTAAGACCATGTGAACCATGTTGTAGTGCTATTTGATGACGGCCAAAAATCAAAATCACAATTATTTTGGTCGTATATTCAACTTCAGGAACATCATCCATTAACTCAGTTGAAGTATTAATGATTTTTCTGCAGGTTTGTGTCCTCTAATTAAAGGCTTCCTTTCTTGGCTCAAAATAAACTTCACAGTGGAGAAAAAAATTGTTTTTGTTCATGTTCGTCGTTAAGGTTGTAACAATTTTCCAAAGCTACCGTTTAACATTTTACTTCAGTTTTTCTTTAGAGGGGATGGGAGGGCAAAATAACAATTTTGGCAATAAACGTGTTTACTCTGATATATTTCCAGTCCACTCATTATCTGACCAATCCTTAAACACAGGTATCCACATGGGTACGACACTACATGAAGACAAAACTGATATATTATTGTCATTTGTATCTTAATTATGAATTATTGCACCCTTAGCAAACAATGGAAAATCATAATTAAATATAATTATTTGCACAGCCCTAGCTTTTTGTTATAGCTCGTTATTTGTCAGTCTTTCAGACTATGCGGCTATCTGTTTAAAACCAGATGTGAGAAATGCACTGAACATCTGTCACCCCAGATGAACATTCCTGTGTGAACCGGTGGTTCTCTCTCTTCATCAATCCAAACAGCTGACAAAGGTTGTCAGAGCTGCTGCTTCTGCTGCAGGACTCTGATAAGGATAATAGTGCTGAAATTGTGTTTGCAACTTACATTTCCTTAAATTCCTTAAATTTCCTTTGACATGAAAAACATACTGGCCCATACATGTTTCTCAAACTGCAGCCATGTGTACAAACAGTTATATGGAGAAGCTGCACTGAGATTTTGAAGCAAATCTAGAAATTTCTTGTGTGTACATAAATATATGCATATTTTCACCTGTCTTTTAGCGATATCTCAGTAAAGAGAGCCTATTAATGAAAACGTGAAATTGGCCAAAAGTTGTAGTTTTTTAGTTCCTATTATATCCTATTGTGTAGTTCCCTAAGTTATACAGGGATACAGTTTTGAATTCATCAGCTGAATGTAGCTGGTTGATTATTTTGGAAATGTTTCAAAGCAGCAACAGATGTGGTTCAATTTTTAGCCAGCCACCACCAAGTGATGTCAGTTTTTTTTTTGTTTTTTTTTTTTTCTCCTTCTACGGTGAGGTCACAGAGTATGTATAGAGCAGTTAATTACTGCACACGCAGAACTTCTGCAAAACCCTTTACTAATATAAGCCTCGTTGTCATGACTGCAGCAGTGCACTGCACAGAATAGTCGACTGTCAGGTCAGATGAGTTCAAGTTGTTCTCTGCCATCAGGTAAGTATGAAATATTCAAGTTAGCTGACCTTTATGTATATTCTATTTAAAGAACCCATCTCTTCCTTTGCAATCAGACATGTGGTTTAGGGTTGGTTTATACTGCTCTAAAAGTTTAGACCATGAACACTGTGGCAGTTAGCTGTGTACAGTTTCTACCAGATGGTTAGCTGGAACTTTCTGAATTTTACAGATGTTGCTTTATGGCAGTTTGCTCTGTTTTTCTTTTCTTTCCTTTCTTTCCCTTTTTTAAGGAGGCCATATTTTACCTTTTGCCTATCTTGTCCACTTTCATTTATTGTGTTTTTTCCTTTTTGTGCATGTGTAATATCTGCAGAAGTTACAAAGCCCATGTCAAAAGGAATTGTCTACTTCAGAAAATACTAGTTGTTATTAGGTGTCTGAAACACCTTGTTGGGGTCCAGCTTTTTGTTTTGTTTGTCTGTATCGCCGGGTAATACATTTGCCTAATGACCTCCGGCAGAGAACAAGCACCCTACAGACCAACATTTTTATTCTTTTACAGTAGCTCAGGCTGCACCTTCAAGTCTTGGTTAAATGCCAGACATTGATGACTCCTTACTACTACAAGCCCAGGCTATACTATTATTTTTACCTCTTCATGCTTCGTCCAAACTGATATACTTGATCACAAAAAATAGGGCTGGTAGATGCTGTTTATATGATGAAAATAGGTAATTTTAGTCTGCTGCTTGGTGGTTGTTTGGCACCATGATGGCGTCATCACATCATATGTCATTTGTGGATATAAATGATGTTGTCATTAATTTAAAATAATAGGGTGCTTTCATCAGGCGTTTTAGGTGCAGAAATACTAAAGTTCTTATGTGCCAGATTTGTTGCTCAGCCACTGGTCCAGGAGGAGCTGGTAGAAAAAGACAGATTTCATGTATTATAGTAAGATTTCCACACCACTACCAGGAAAATACTCTGTGCTGTTTTGTTACATGGCTAATGTGGGTATAATTATATGCCCAGAGGCCAAAGTTATGTCAACATTTTAACAGCAAGGGGCAGAAACTGGGGAAACTTTAAGACCAATTTTAAACCAGTAAACAAGGACTGGGAGGGAGTTGGTTTGTTTCCATGTTGCCTTTTTTTGCTGCAGTGCGGGTCTTTGAGAAAATGGTAAGGGCATCCAAACAGTGTCTTCTGTTGCAGGTTCTCGTTGTTTGCCTGATTCTGGTTCTGGCTCCACTGGCTGATGGCTACTCGTGTTCTCATGAGGTTTACGGTTCGCCAACAGTAGTCTTTTGTCTTATTGTTTGTTCCAACCATGCAAGGCAAACAGAACTTTTCTGAAAGGTGGTCTGAAAGACACTGTGTCTAGAATAGAGTTGCATACAGAGAGAGAGCAGCAATGTAAAGTTTGGGTGAAAAATGATCTATTTATGGTTGTGGACCTCTAAAAGGAAATGTATATAGCCTTTTAAATGGCATTAGACATCTTATTATTATGATGATTTGAAGTCATTTGTTTCTAGCTGTTTTTGTACCATTGCCACACCTTTAATTTGACTAAAATGAAAGCATCAACACCAACATTGTCAGTATGTGCAGATGTACACATTGGTGCATTTGTCTACCTGAGTGTAATTTGTTGGTTTGGTTTCATTTTGGTTATGATGATTGGAATGTGAATGTAGAGGGCCCTGCGGCATAAACCACACCAGCTATTTAACCCACATGCACACCACTGCCACTTGCATCATCTCACATATGCAGTCACTACCAATGCACGAAATCTCATGGTTAGCCAGATACTATTGATTTATCTGGCCTCACCCAGTGTGTAACTCTTAAAAATTTAAGAATTGTCTTTCTTTGGAAGGATCTCACCTTCCTACTTCCACACTGTCAAATCTCTGAGCATCATACTTGTAATATTTCAATTATTGCTATGTAGCCATGTATTGATAAACAATCAATGCTAAATAAAAGATAATCTTGGATGGTAGTATCCTCTGATAGACGTATGTAGCGCTACTAACGCTATTTAGAGTCCAATACTCAAGAACTCTGGCAAATTAAAGTAACATTTGGGCTTGGTTTAGATTTAGTTGCTTCGATTTCTTTTCCATAATTTTTTTTTTTTTTTTAAATAAATATTTGACATTGTGCTCCCTTGCTGAACATTTTCTTTCTTTCTTTGTGTGACAGGAGTGTCTCCAACAGCTGGTGATGATGCCTTTACCAAATGTGCTGATACTGGGCCGGAACCCCCTCTCTGGTAAGTGCCAGCGTACTAAACAGTACGTCTTCATTATACAGACTGACGGTCTGACCTGTCCTGTGCCGGTTTTAACTTGACTCTAGCTGAGTGGCACTGGTAGTAAGTGCATTGCCGGCAGTTCACTAAGAGGACATTCAACATTGCAGAGCTCCCCAAACTTCATCAGAATGCAAATTTAATCCTGTTAAAATTATCCAGTGCTTTGATGTTTCATGTGTGCTTTCTCTTTGGTGCCTTTTTCTTTTTCTGCACAATAACGAGCTGTTAAATGTCATTCATAACCCACGCTGAATCGAAACTTCACAGCAGAAAATGAAAAATGTTGATCATATTTTTGCAGCGATGTGAAGTGGACCAATTATAGGTTTCACAATCTTTCTGCAGCTCTATTCTCAGAAAGCGTTGTGAAAACTTGTACACACATTTTCCACCACAAGCAAGTCGCCCACGGCCACATCTGTAGAGTTCTATTACCCAAAGTGTTAAATTCATTTAACCCCTTGGCATCAAGGCTTTGACCTGGTGCTCCCAGCTATGCAACTTAATACGTCTTAGTCGCCTTAAAAGCAACAATCGTGCAGAGTCAAGTGTTCGAACACCATGATAATATTTTATGTAGCTTGACTTGTCCAGCCCTAAGTGCCAACTTGATACTCCAGCATGAACTTAAGTAAGCCACTGAGGAGAAGATGACTAACAGCAGGTCATCATTTAAGATTATGCCGTAGTGGTTGCAGAAATACATCTGTATTAAAATATATAATTTGGGGGGGGGTGGTCAGCCAGTGTAGATCAGTAGACACACAAAAGATCATTGGATTGATTGCTCTACATTGGGAAAACAGTATCCACGCAAAGGTTCAGAGCTTTTGTGTAGATGTCTGCAACTTTAATCATGAGCTCTTCAGTGTATTGTTTCCAGGCTCAGGTCACAGATGTTGCTGAAAGATCTGTACCTTTTTAAATACCCATCCTCCCCCAGCTGCCTTATCATACGTTCATCACAGCAGTTTGTTATTTTTGGGTTTTCAGCACTCTTTAGTGGTCAGAATTACCCTTTTTAATTCTCATATGCCCCTACTAGCATGAAAGGTAAATAAATGAACAATACGAGGCTGCAAGTAGTGAATACTTTTGTGTATGGATCACTGGCACCAGATTTCCTAATTGCTTTTATTTGGTGTTTATTAATCCTTGTCAGCCCCTGTTTGTTTGAATACATCACTGCCATTTTCACAGCACCTTGGCAGTCTTTCACAGCCTCACGCAGCAGCCTTTAGAAGTCCTGAAGGGAATGTTAAGAGGATACCGAGGTCGACCCATTGCACGAGTGGAGTGAAGCTCCATGCAAGTGGGCCAGACCAAGCAGGAAGACTTCACTCATCTAGTGCTTTTTACCTTGTAGCTCATCAGATTATCACTCAGCAAGGCAGCAGCCAGTCAGACCAGTGCTAGCTGTGGAGCTTGGCTCGCTGGCTCAGTGACTGCCAGCTGAAAGTCATTGGCCATGTGGCTTTTATTATGCTCCCATTAGGGGGGGCAGGGGACAGCTCTCCATGTGTGTGAGTGCATGCATGTGTGTTTGGTGGATGGGGGAGGGGTGTCTTCACAACAGTGAACAGTGGGAATGCACTGTAGTACCCCCCTCAAGGCTCTGGTTTAACCCTAGCTCCCCTTGCATAAACATGCAGGGTTATATGTACAGACAAACACTCCCTTGTGCATGCAAGTAGTGTCTGGTCAGTACGGTTATGTGCACATGTCAGAAAAACAGAGTAGCTCCTTTGTTTAGTCTGTTTTAAAGTCCGTGAATTATCATCACTAATATCTTAGCTAATCTATAGCTGCTTTCCTTGGGCAAATTGAGTGGCCTTTTATAGTTATAATCCTCTTTTCATCACTCCTACTAATGGAAAATGCTATTCACTGACAGCAGCCAAAAACAAAGCTGATTGAGTCATCATCAGACAAAATGTAAAGGTAAATTAGTGGAGTGTTTTTGGAGCATTTCTAAAACCTACAGTATGCTCCCTTATATTGAAGAACGCCATAATCTGAAGCCCTCTTTAACTCTATGCTGAAAACTTATACGTAAACTACGAGGGGCATAAAAGTGTAGGCATAAAAATAGTTTCCGGTCTAAATCAGTATCGATCACAGTGCTTTGGCTGTCCTCACTGTATAGGAGCACTCAGACTATTTGTGTTCCTGAGGCTGAAATATTTTCGTTTTGTGGAGATGCACGTTTACCTCTGTTTGTGTGTCACCCACTGTGTATTTGTGTGAATTTCCTGTCTTTGCATAAGATTTGAAATAGGACTTTGCTTCACCATGTGCAAAAATACCTTTATATAGTGTAAATATTTATTTTATGAATTAATATATTTAAGCAAGAAAATCCGATATGAAAATCTCTGAAACTGAGGAAAAAAGTTCTGCCTATTTTTACTATGTTGTGGTCAGTTGTGCGTCTATAATAAGCAGAGTAGATGGAGAGGAAACCAGTGTTGGGTTAGCTCTGAGAGCTGGGGGATTGGTGGCTATTAATATAAATGGGTAGCCTGCCTGAATAAAATCTATGTGCAGGAAATGCTGGGTAAAGCACAATTGCTCTAAAATGATCTCTAAGTAAGGTTTAGTCAACTCTGCCCTGTCCTCTGCTCCAGTGAGATGGGTTGAATAGACTCTGGCACCTTGTCAAAGCAATATCATATTGCATGTACCAGTATTATTACTGACATGCATGCCATTGGGTCCTGACAGAGCTTGCATGGAAGTACACAATTCTGTTTTTCCTCATAATTGACTCACATCCTCCCCACACACTGCTGTGGCATTGCAGGAAGAAGGGTTGGTAACTGTCCTTCTGACCTTTTGTTTCCTGCCTAAAGGATAAAAGAGGGAGGAGGGAAAGGTGGTGAAAAAGGAAGCCTAGATGAGTGTGCTCAGTCTCAGAAGGTGCAGATCCTCTATAACAATGTTAGAGGATGGTAGGAAGGAAGGATGGGTGGATGTGTGTTGCAAAGAATAAATGGGTGGATGAAGTGATTGGATAAGAGAGGACGAGAGTGATGGAGGACAAAAAGCCAGCAGAGATTGAAGGCGACCTCTTTGCTGCTGGAGGGAGATTTCTTTCTTTATTTTCAACCTTGCCTTTTCGCCTTCCTCCTGCTCTCTGTCTCTTTTGGTTTCTGTGTTTCTATATTCTTCCCTTGTGTTTGTGTTGCTTGTGCGCTGTGGTGCTTTCCTCCTTTTGTGTCTCTTCCTTTCATCTCTCCCTCTTTACCGCTTCTCGCTCTTGTTCTCTCTGTCTCTCGGTTGCTCTCTCTGATGGTATAAATTATTTATCCTATGAGGCCCCTTATCTTTCCTTGGTTGCTTCAGTCGATTTGCTGAGCTAAATCCCTTCCCTGACTAGAATAGGTTCCTGTGGCTCTAATAGACTATTGTTAAGCCCAGTGGCTCTGAGAATTAGTTTTATCTGTCACCCTCCTAGGCCCAAATTCACTTTTTTGTGTGCTTCATAATGAGTGACTGACTAAGCACACTTCAGTATTCATTCTTAAAACAGCACTGGTTATTTTCTAGAGACAGTTATTAAGAGTTAAGAGTATTTACTATTAATTAATGATAATATATACTTAAAATGCAGTGACATAAATGTTCAGTTGATTTTTTTTCTAAAATGTTTCATGACATCATGCCATGTCTGGGTCACACGCACAGTGGATTTGTGGAAAAACACCTGACCTTGTTAAGACTGATTTCCTTACCAGAAGGTTAGAAAGTTTCCCTCTGAGTTGTCAACAACCTGCCACTCATTTCCTTGGTTGCGCTTCAGCACAAATTCTATTACAAGAGAATTTCCATATTATGATTGAAGCATCTCTATAATAAGTGCCTAAAGAAGAAAAAGGCTGCTGCAAAGCTCCAGGTCTACTAGCTGGAATGCTCAAAAAAGAGTGGGGGGGAAAAGAGACCTGCTTCACTATATATTTAACATAACTGAAAGTTATTTTCTCACATATGAATGCTGCAAATGTTGGCACAGTTGGGTCCTGACATTGTCAAGCAGTTGGCACACAAGATAGATTTTCGGTGTTGGCAAAATTCCACTTGGTTTGGGGAAGGATGCCGAGAGAGAGCATCCTAGAGGCAGGATGCAGCGAACACACCGGATTATTACCTGTGATATTTCACAACGTGCAAGCCGGCAGAGAGGCGGGGGCTGTCACACAGACGGGGGCTGTGAGATTAAGTTTAATATCTGATCTGACTCATTTGCATTCTGACATGTCTGGTAATTTCTCAAAAGCTTCAGGGCTACTCTGTAATAATATTGACTTTTGTGCCTCCGATTCAAGACTGATGAATGAAGCATAATTGATTTGTATAGAGAAACCTGTAAAATAATTGAATAGACACTTGCAATGGGAGTCTATGTTTTGCCATCCTGGAGCGACAACAGTGTCTGTTGCTTTAAAAAGCTCTTTCACATAGAAAGCAGCATGTGCTGTGCTGACTGCTAGGCCAAGCAAACGCTGACCACTGTTCTCTGTTCTCTGTCTGTACCATGTCATTTTTTGCGGCCACTTATAGTTTTATGTGTATGGTATGCGCTCGCTTCCTGCCAGTCTGCATTTCTACGGGTTGTGTGAATGTATGGATTTCAGAGGTGCCGTTTGTGTCCACACTGTATGTGAAATGCCCTTAAGTTGTTGCTTTCCACAGCTTTTTTTAACCACCTCAACCCACTCCAACATGTACTTTTCAGTCCTTCATGAAAAGTACTTTCATCACTCATTCATCTCATTATAATCTCTCTTTTTTTGTCATTTGGAAAGTCCCACGAAGATTAAAGTTGTCAATGAAAATTGTCCTTGTGTATGCCTGCTGTTTAGCTGTGATGATTGGCCCATAAAGCAGACCACCCTACATCGAGAACATGCTGTCACTAATCTGGATTTATGATCGTTTTAGCAGGACATTTTTAGCCCTTGCTAGCCCCCCTGGGCCGCAGGATGAGCTGGCTTATCACACACACTCTGGTTATCAACTGGGGGAACACAGTCTTAGTACAGAGAGACACAGATGCCCTTAACTAGCATTAACTATACCACTTAGTCACAGTGTGACACACACACACACACACACACACACACACACACACAAACATGCACCACCTGGTTTGCTGTTGTTCAGTCCCAAATCGCACAGATGAGCTCAGGCCTGTTGAGCAGGCAAGCAGCTGTTTGTGGGTTTCAGCAGTTTCTGACAATATGTCCTGACATGTGGAAGTACTGGGTGTTCACCCTGCCAGCCTACTGCGCTGTGGAAAATATCGTGTCACTGTATCTGAGGAAAGGTTTTATAAGGGGAAATGGGAACAACCCAAGAATTTAGGCTTGTTGGAAGTAAATGTGGGAATGATTTTATTCCTGTCTTAAAATAAGATGAAGCTGATGTTTTAATCTGAACCTACTACATCTTGATTTTTACAGGGAATTTGGTCGTGTGAAGCCCTGTTTCCAAAGGACACACAACCTTAAGATAAATTTATTACTAATTGAAAAAAAATAAAAATCATGCAATCAATCTGAGCTTGTTGTGGTGAAGAGGCTGCGGAAAATACTTCCACTGCTATCAACAAAACACCAATCAGTAGCACTAATTAACTAACCTCTGTGTTTTTACTCCTTAATAAACCACAAAAACTGAACACAAAGCCAGACAAATAAAGGGAGTAACAAGACACACGTAACAAATGATCTTTGATTTCCACAGGAATTTTGTTTGGGTTTTTATGCAGACATATTTAAAGTTATTCCCCTGCTGTGTCCTATGTCTTCCTTCAGCACAAGGTCTGGAAGAGATGAAGAAACTGTTGCTGTTGCTACTAGGCTGTGCTGTCCAGGTAAGAGCTCAGTGTAGGCGACCTAAACGCTCCACATAAGTGCATTTGATACACGTTTCATGCTGCTGTGAAAGTATGGACTAAGAAGGTTCATAAAAGACGACTATCAACTCAAGATGATATTTTATGAGGAGGTCAAATAGATATCATTGTTATTTGTGTCATTTTTAGTGGTCATACTTTTGCAATTTAATTCTCAATCCAAAAAACACATTTGGAAGAGTTTAAGTCTGTTTAGTCAGGTCTTCCTTGATTTACTGCCAGCTTTAACTCTGATACAACTAACGCTGTGTAATGAATGACAATGCAGACCTTTTTCCTGTCTTATGACAAAGCCTGCATTCAGCTCTTACTCACTGCACGTCAGATAAAGCCACTGACCTTTCACCAACTCCATTGTTTTATTCAAATGAAGCTGCACCTGTGTTCATGCACTTAACTCTGACTTGATAATGTGCCTACCACAAGGCTGCATTAAAACGCACAGATGCCTAGCTTCTAATCAGAATTATTCATTAAAAATAAAAAATACATTTTTCCATCTTCTTGCATCTTCTTATTCAGTTCAAGAGCCTGTCTCAGCTGTTTTTGCTCTTATCATCTTTCTGATGTATAAGAATACATTAATGCTAACCTCCTCTGGACCCCCAATTAAACGTATCGACTATGTCACATCTCAAATATCGTGCTCTTCTTCTCTCATTGAAGATTTAGAGATTTAACTGTTGCCCCTGCATCCTCCTCTCTCTGTTTACAGTGTGAGAAGAAGGAAGAGTACATTGAGCGTATCCAGACTCTGGACTTTGACACCAAAGCTGCCATAGCATCACATATCCAAGAGGTATTTCTCCTCCACAGCAAACACAAAAGAGAAAATGTTATAAGCCTTGCTAAACCTTTCAGCTGGTGTTCACCGTTACATTCACTATTCGCTAAAGCTTTATTGACAATATGATGGTAATTTTAGGTGACTCATAACCAAGAAAATGTAGTGGACCTGCAGTGGTTGGAAAGTGGGGAAATACCTCCAGAGGATCTGGACAGCCTCTCCAGAAACCTGGCTTTCCACCTCAAGCGCCTGGTGGATGAAAGGGACACACAGCTTGAGGTAATGACATACTGTATATGTGTGTGTGAATATACACTTATTTAGGCTTATTAGTAAAATGACAAAGTACATAAACAATGCAGACCAAAGAACAAAGAAGTGTAGAAAATTTAATGAATTGAAATTCTCTCTGTTGTTGGGGGAGATTTGCTGATGAAAATCTAAAGGTCACTTTCGAACAGGGTTATGTGGAAATTTTTCCTTTTTTCATGTTACCACACAAGAGAAACCTCAGGAAGGAAGGGTTGAAACTGTTAACTGTCGCATGGATGCGTGTGTGTGTGTGTGTTTGACTTTGACTTCGTGCGTCATTGAGTTTCCAACCCATGGGGTGCAGATCCCAATGACAGATACAGCTGATTTGTGTGTGTGTGTGTGTGT
>NW_005187425.1:226912-251660 GCF_000239375.1 Pundamilia nyererei | reverse complement strand
GCCTTGAAGTTGGTGTTGTTGTTTAACGACTTTGCAGGAACTGTTTTACTCTACAGAGGTTGATTTTCATGTTTTCTGTTCCAGCTGAAATAATCATGAATTGGATTCCTGTGATTGTCTATGTCAGGACTGATAACAGCCTATGTCAAGGAAATTGTTTACACACTTGAGTGGATCTAATTTGCTTGAAAGAAGTGAATCTGTCACCATAACAGCATTTAAATGAGTGCAAGCCCTGTGTTGACAAAAATGTTAGCTCACCGCAAAGAGGTTAACTTGGGGGAAAATCACCAGGACTCAAGTGGTTTTGTTCATGTATGTCTCATTTAGTCAAGCGTACCCTCGTTTTCTTTATCAAATTAAGAGAAATGACAGCCATCTATTACACAAAGACCCATTTTGAGTCAGAGAAAGTCCTGAGCACTTTTTAAATTTATAGAAAAAGAAGTCCAACTACCTACCAGCTAAAGCTTAATTTACATGGATAGAACTCCATAACAAATGACAAACATTGCAGGCTTGTTCATGCAGTGTGAGCTGCTGTCTGTGTTCTTATTGAAATGTTAAATATATTTATTTTACCAAATAATAATTTTAAGGATTTCGATCTGGGATGTGAGTTCTGCTCACATTATATAATATTCAAATGTTATTAATGTATAATGTAGGCAATATTTGCTAATGTGCTACGTCATGGATTAGCCTCATTCTCAGTTTTAACTGTTGTTGGTTGTTGTTGATTAGTCAAAAGGGTAGATTCCTGTTTGTCGAAGGATGCGTTGTTTTGTTTCCTTTGTTTAAACGAAATGTTTGTATGAGGCCTAACTAAAGGACTAAATTATGGTTCTTCAACAATTGATTGTATCTTAGATTGAGGTGCAGATCAGCCACTTCCTTGTCACATTAAAAACATCTCACCTTGAATGATCTTAAACTAATTTGTCTTAGTTCTTGTGCGGGAATGGGTCGCCATCAATCACTGTAGGCGTTTCGCTTATCTTTCCTTCCTTGACCCACATTTATAATCTCTTCAGTTAACTTAAAAAGGGGCACAATACAACAAGAGCAAGATTTATTTTGTTTGTTGGTTGCTATAGTGTTGCTATAGTGCTGCTGTGTCTGTGATAGAAAGGTTATTGCCATGTGATGAGCTGTGACAAGGAACAAAAAGGTCCGTCTGTCCATTCTGATGTAGTCTGGTCACATGATTTCTGTGCTGTCTTTAAGGGAGAGGAAGATTGTTTGTTGTGTCTATGGATGCAGGCACATACACAGACAGTGTCTCGCCATATAAGTGTGTGTGTGTGTGTGTGTGTGTGTGTCTGCTTTTTGTCTGAAGGAGACCAGGTCAGAGCTGGGGGGTATGTTTCACTGTTTCCACAGTGGTCTGTTTTTGTTCATTTTTTGTGCTATTTCCACTTATCTGCCCCCAAAAGCTTATTAGTTTTAATATAGAGGTATTACAGCTTCACCTAGATATATAAATTTGGACTGTTCTAGAATCATATAGATAGAAATATTGAAAAGTAATATTTTGTTACATTTTGGGATCTAAATGATTGATTGAAAAGCACAACAAATCTTTCAACATAACCATATTTGGTGTCCTAACTTTTCATTTTAAAGCTGTATTTTTATTGAGAATGCTTTTGTTTGTTCTTAGACAAGAGTATACTTCTTTTTTTATATGACAAAGAATTAAAGCTATGAAAATAACACCAGACTAACAGATGGAGGACATTTAGATATTTGTTAGACTAAGAATAAAGGTTTCTTTGTTTCTTGGCTTCTTGAATATGGCAACTAACACAACTGTTTGTCTGTGCATGCATGGCGTGTTAAACCAGTCAAATAAGCACCAGACTGCGATGCATTCACAATGAGAGTCCAAAACTATCTCCGTGGGTGGTGTTGACAGGTGTTTGATTTTTGGCAGGGAGTTAATTGATGAAATGGAAAACAGAATAACGTGAACCTTGGAAGAAAGAAGGTGAACGAGAATGCCTGAATTAAAGGATGCTTTTTATTATTCAGATGGACAGAGACTCCAGAGAGCAGTAATCAAATAGTCCATCAAATATTCAGTGGAGCGGATTCATGCAAACACATGCACACAGAGAGCAGCATCTCAGGAATGCAGTTATTTTCCTTCAAAGCTACCCTCTGTGGAAGGAGCTGGGAGAATTTGTAACACAGACAGCAAATGTCAGGCTGCCCTACTTCACTGTCATTGAAATAAATGTTACAGAACAGTCTTGGATAGTAGATCGACCCAACTGTTGATGCGAAAAAAAGAGTAATGAATTGAATTCTGTAGTTTCCATCCCAGTTTTTATGTCACTCTTTTTATTTTTTGGCTCCAAAGTGCACCAGGGGTTTTAGTCTCAGGGAAAGATTGACATGCAATCTCTTGAACTCTGTTTTTCATTTGTCTGTGACTGTTTTCATTTGGCTGTTATTCAAAATGTGCTGTCAAGCAGAATCTGTTTGTTTATTACTCACCAAATTTAGGGCAAGACGCTCCTGACAGCTACAGGTCATACACACCAGGCACGATAGGATATTTTTATGCGTCTGTCCCAGTAACGGCACAACTGAAAACCTAATTTTGGGTTATTCTTCCCTTTCTCATGGACACGACGTTACAAGAATGCCTGGGAGGCATTTCCTAAAATGTGGCACAGTCATACATTGGACTGAATACCTAACTGATTCATATTACTCACTATGACACATGTCACACAAAGATTTAAGAGCATCAAAAGATTTGTATTTTTTATTTTTTTTTAAAGACTACGTAACTGCTGATTGCAAAGAAGCTTCTCAGACAAAAACAATCAAAGCTGGAATTTGAGCATAACTAGCACGTGAAACAGATCGGGGCCTTCAAGTAGCTGACGGTGGTTTTAAGAGATCTAACTGCTGAAACTCGGTTTACATTCCTGCTGCCTGTTGCTGAATACTTATAACTTCTTGAAGCTTCTCAAATTACGTAGACTAAAGGGTATCAAACATAATCCAAGATCAGCCCGGCAAAGGCTGCAGTCCGATAAGCAGCGTTGAAAATGAAAACAGGGCACAAATTTTGGACTTTTAACTGTATTTTCATATTATTTTACAACTCTTCCTACTGATGAAGAGCTCTCCCATGGCCCTTCATAGGACACCAAAAACATTTTTTGGGGTTAAACCTTTTCTGTGAATTAACAGACTTCCTGTTTTAATAATTACACGACAGTATGGGCAAATAGCTTCTAGAACTTTATGTGTAAAGTCATGCTTTCTTTCATTCACTACAGCAGCATTTCTTTATCATGTAGAAAAACTGAAACTTAGTGTTGCATTAACTTAGGTGTTTCAGGTATTAAATGTGTAGTTAAACTTCTTTACACTGACACAGAGGGAGTTTTACTGATCCAACCCACTTAAGATCAAAGTAGGCTGCATGTGGCCCACGATATAAAAGAAGTTTGACATTCTGTCTACCTACTGAAACTACTTTTCTGATCATTTATTTTGTTCATATATTCATTTCTGTGCTCCACCTGTAAATGATTAACTGTAGCTGAAAGCTTTGAAGTCGAAACAGCCCTAAGGGAATGTTCTTGTGCATCCCGAGAACTGATATACATAGGAATCCACACTTAAAAACAAAAAGTACAAAAACCCTTTGGCATGGGATTTTTCAGTGTAAAGCTTAATGTTTCTAACCTTTCTCCTTTGTTTGCAGAGAGGAGAAGAGTGAGCAGCTTTTGGACACCAGGCAGGAGCTTGAGAACATGGAGGTCGAGCTCAAGAGACTTCAGCAAGAGGTAACGTCTCCACTGACGTCCATGCTTGTGCACCTACATGCACACAAACACACAAACATTCATGTGACTACATGTCCCCTCCACCTGCTCCTTGTGCCTCTAAGTCCTCTGTTTGTGCAGCTCTGCCAGGATTTAATCAGTCAGCAGGTGACTTAGCTCATTACAGGCTATTGGAGCTATCTTTAGTGAAGCAGCAGCCTCACATGGCTTTTGATAGGAAGTGGGCGACAGACTGACTGGTGAACTGCAGTAAACAAGGTGCATGAGGGTAATTCTTGTGGTTCCAGAGGTGTTTGTGTGGCGAGTTCATTCTGGCCTGATCTGTTTATGTAGCAGAAGAAACTTGCTAAAGTTGCTAATAGCTTATATTTTTACAAGATTCCAGATTCACTGAGTGTTGTTGTTGTTTTTTTCTTTAATGCATGTTTTGGTTGTTTGCATCTTTGTCCATGAAATTCTCTTTGTTTCATGAATCCACATAATCATGCTGTGCATTTGTTTGCCAACTCCCTCAGAGCTATCAGCTGCTGTCAGATGCTCGGTCGGCTCGGGCCTATCGTGACGAGCTGGATTCGCTCCGAGAGAAAGCGATACGTGTGGACAAGCTGGAGAGCGAGCTGAGCCGATACAAGGAGAGACTTCATGACATCGAGTTTTACAAGGCCAGAGTTGAGGTACAGGGCTGCACATACAGATCAAACATGATCTCGTAGCCAAATATTAATAACTCTAGTTTATGTTGGCAGTGTTGTGATATTATGCAACCAGTATGAGACCCATCTTATTATCTATACTGCAATATCTGTGTTCACTGCAAACTGCTAGTTTTTAAAAAATAAATATTGATGTTTGAATTAGAAATTGAACTATTGTTAGTGCTCTCTTGAATAAAAACTATAAATCTAACAGAAAACACTTTTCTAGATGAATATTTTGTGCCATTCACATATATAAAGATTCATGCATATATAAAACTGTGTAAGCCCAGTCTATGCAATATATTAATTTAAATCTTACGTTTTTGTTTAAAGAGAGCACATGTCCAAGTTGCAGTTTTGTTGTTCACCTTTTATTACCTGCTGACTTTTCTGTAGGAGCTGAAGGAGGACAACCAGATTCTGCTGGAGACTAAGACTATGCTGGAGGAGCAGCTAGATGCTAGCAGGACCCGGTCCGACAAATTACATCTCCTGGAGAAGGAGAATCTACAGATCAAATCAAAGATCCACGACCTGGAGATGGTATGATGATACATTTTTTAATTCAGTGTTTCAGTATCGGTACTATTTGGAAAGTACAAATAGCGATGAAAACGTTTGTTATATCCCCAATGACCCAGGAGCGGGACATGGACCGTAAGCGAATGAAGGAGCTGTTAGAGGAGAACCTTGTGCTTGAGATGGCCCAGAAACAGAGCATGGATGAATCCCTGCACCTTGGATGGGAGCTGGAACAATTATCAAAGACACCAGAGCTAACAGAAGGTTAGAGGAGAGCCACGGAGTTGAAAAGTCGAAAAATAGCATGTTGAGTTAAAATGCTGCTGACAGTCACCTGAGTTCACCAAGATTAAGGGTTCAGATGGCCCGACAGATCAGACTGTGGTCATTGGCTCTTAATCCTGGTGTCTTCTCTATGGCCCTTGTGCATTTGTCAGCTTCCACTGGGTTTTCTTTCCACTTGGTTAAGACCTGTAAGTAATATTCAAGCGCTCCTGAAAGATCAGCAGTGCGTTTGGATTATAAGAGTGGTTAAGAGGTTTAACAAGACAGGGATCTGGATAAAGACTTTGTGTGGGAGTTTGTTTGTTAAAATGGCACTTTAAAGGCTTTAAGACCTGTAAAGTTATACCATAGTGCAGGGGTGGGCAATCTCAGTCCACGAGGGCCGGTGCCCCTGCAGGTTTTAGATGTCCTCGAATCAACACAGCTGATTTAAATGGCTAAATTAGCTCCTCAACATGTCCTGAAGTTCTCCAGAGGCCTGGTAACGAACTAATCAAAAATCAAAACAGAATTCTTTGGATTTAGTTGTTAACATTTGCTATTTGTAATCCATATTTTTCAGCCCCTCAGAAGTCTCTGGGGGAGGAGGTGAATGAGCTAACGTCAAGCCGTCTGCTAAAGCTGGAGAAAGACAACCAGACCCTGCTGAAGACGGTTGAGGAACTCAGAGCAGCGGCCAGTCAGGACACTGTGACAAAACTGGTCAAAGCTAACCAGGAAAACCAGAAGCTGAGCAAGAAAGTAAGAATTGACGTCATATTTTATTATTGTTCTCTCTGGGAACTAGCTGAAAGTAAATTCCTGTTTTCTGTTTGGATTAAGCATATCTGATGTTTGTCGAATGACTCAATAAAGTTACGCAGACAACTATGCTTCCGATTATGTTATTCGAAGGAGAAATGCCTGCCTGTACCCCAAGTCCTCCCCAATAAAAACTGGATATATAGTTAGTTTCACATGTAGGTCCTGTTCACTGTTCATTTTGTGTGTGTTCTAGTATAGATTTGCAGCTCTACATCGTTTTTTGAGGCTAAAATTTATATCCTTTATCAGATTAGCATATTGCACCAAGTTCCTCTAAAATATATCATCCTGGTACTTGACTCTAGACCTTTTCCCTCAGTAGGAAATGGACAGAAAGTAGGAGAGAGGGTATAGAAAGGGGTGGATGGGAGGTTGAAAGCAAACCTATAAATCCGGGGAGCCCTGCATTGCCTTTTCTTTTCCAGTGTTTGACACACCAGTGCCCCTTGCTAAGAGAAGTCTCTCAGCTATTTTCAGAAACATAAGCCTCTCTCTGTGGCCGTTGAATAAAAGGCTTGAAATTGTGTTCGTCTCTCACAAAGAGAAAATTCAGAGTTAGATTTCTGAGTGGCTTGAGGAGCCAGAGCACATTAAAATGTGAATGCAGCTGCTGGAAGAGTCGAGCCACAGTAATATTTACTTTTAATGTGTGAACAGCTGCTTCTATGGGTCTCTCTGCAGATTAGTGACAGAATGAGGTGACGTATTCAGCATTTGTTACAGATTAATAACTGCATTGCCATCTTTGTGACTATGATATGTCGTCCACACAATTGATGCTGCAAGACCACCTCCTGTGCATCTTTTTCTTATTCTGTAACAGAATAAGAAAAACTCCCAAGAACAAAAATCGCAAACTTGCTTTAATTATTCTTTGCAGTTGGAGTCGTTGGAGAGCGAACTGACAGCAGACAGAGAGTCGCTCCGCAGTGCCGAGTCTCTCAGTACTGACCTGATGAAGGAGAAGGCTTTGCTGGAGAAGACTCTGGAAACCCTCAGAGAAAACTCAGAGAGACAGGTACGCACACGCTTACAGGAAATGACACGTCATCAGTAAAAAATAAGATGCACAATTTTTAGAAGTCAGTAATCCAAATATATTTTGGAGTGGTCACATCCTACTCAGTTGAGAATGTGCCTAAAATATCAAAAATATATTTTTCTAAAAAAAGAGTGGAAAGTTTTTGGTAAAAAGCTAATTAGCTTTGGAAAGCTAGCCCTGACTTTGATTTAAATCTCTCCCCATGCGCCTCTTTTCAAGAATGATACTTCACTGACTGATTTAGAGAGCAGCTTTTCTGAAAACCAATTGCGTAATATTTTTGTGCCTTTAAAATGTAATTAACATTCCAGTTTACTGGACAGTCTCAGACCCATTAATACAAATGGGGCCCTGACATAGACGCTGTGCTCTCCACAAAACCGTTACTGACTCTCATTCCTGGAAATTTCATTTAAACAACACGACTACTACACGGCTGTGTAATTTACTGAAGTCTCTAGTTTTCTTGAAAGCAATCTTTGTGTAATTGATTTGCGTTTGGCTCCAAAAAACTGTTTAGTGGAAACTCCACTAATGTTTTATTGACCGAACAGATTTCTGGCACTCTGTCGCCCAGATGCACTAGCTCGCTGCCCGTCTGCAGGGACTTTGCAGCCGTTAGACCTAAATCTGACACCTTTGATTAGTTTAAGTGTCTGATTTGTAAAATCTGGCCTTGATTAGCTACACAGAGAGAACACTGGGATTACTGCAGCAAAATCTATGCACTTGGCTGGGAACATAATGAGATGTGGCTAATGTGATGTTCCAAAATACATGAACAGCTTTGCATACTCCTAATAAGTTTCTGGGTTGTTTTTTTTGTTTTTTTGTTTTAACACATCATTAGTTTTCTTTCTTGATGTCAATTGAATTTTAATGAGTTTATCTAACTAGACTAAAAGAAACTAAATGAAAGTCTTTCTCCAGCACTGGCTCATGCAGCCAAGCTAGTTGTTGCAAAAATGGTCACTAAGCATAGAATTCACCCAAAAGTAAATAATTTATCTTAAAGTTGTCTGTTAGCTTTCAATGAAACTGATATGTGCTCTCCAGATGAAGGGTCTCGAACAGGAGAACAAGCACCTGAGCCAAACCGTGTCGTCTCTGCGTCAGCGCTGCCAGGTGGGTGCCGAGGCCCGGGTCAAGGATGTGGAAAAAGAGAACCGCATTCTCCACGAGTCGATCTGTGAGACAACTGCCAAACTAAATAAGATGGAGTTTGAAAGGAAACAGCTGCGTAAGTGACATGTTTATTACTTTTTATGGTTCATTACAGCAAGTTAGTAATGGTAGGTTTTTTGTTTGTTTTTTTTTTCCCCCCCTCATCTTTCTTCATGTGCTATAAAAATGTTATGGATAAACATTCTAGTTGTTGTTAAACATCTATTTTTGCAGGCAAAGAGCTTGAAGTTATGAAGGAGAAAGGAGAGAGAGCAGAAGAGCTGGAAATTCAGATACAGAAGTTGGAAAGGGAAAACGAGAGCCTGCAGAAGAAAGTTGCCAGTCTTGGAATCACCTGTGAAAAGGTCAGGTGCATTTTGTGACAGTGTCTGCAAGTTTTCATCCTCTTATCTTATCTCACATTCAGATTTATTTATTTATTTATTTTTTTGAAGCAATTGTTGGAGTAAGATGAAAAGAATTTGGTGGTATTGCCAAATGCTTTGCTTCTCATCTTTGTTTCCTGTGTGTGTTTAGGTGGCTTCTTTGGAGAAGGAGAATAGTGAGCTGGAGGCAGAAGGCCGCCGCCTCAAGAAGAAGCTGGACACCCTGAAAAACATGGCCTTCCAGCTGGAGGCTTTGGAAAAAGAAAACACTCAACTGGAGCAGGAGAACCTGGAGCTTCGACGCTCAGCTGAGAGTCTCCGCTCGGCGGGGGCTAAGGCTGCTCAGCTGGAGGCCGAGAACAGGGAGCTGGAGAGCGAGAAGAGCCAACTGAAACGCAGTCTGGAGCTGCTCAAAGCCTCATCTAAGAAGACTGAGAGATTAGAGGTAATACAGGTCATACAGCGGGTACATATGTGATTGAAGAGCAGTGAGATGTAACTGTGGGAATAAATTTCTTTGAGAAATAAAGCAGATATATGCAAATGAAGATTAGTAGCCATCTCGGCACAAACGAAGACGATGTTTATTTAAGAATGTGAAGAATCCGTTTTAGTTTTGTAATTTATTATCACTGAATGCTGTTACAGGGGATCTGACATATAGTTGTCTTCAGGGAGAAGCACAACTAGTTCATAGATGATTTGAATTTCCTAATCTGGCTATTCCTCTCCCAGGTGAGCTACCAGGGCCTAGATACTGAGAACCAGCGCCTGCAGAAGGCTTTAGAGAACAGCAGCAAGAAGATCCAGCAGTTGGAGGCAGAGCTGCAAGAGGTGGAGTCTGAGAATCAGTCCCTCCAGCGTAACCTGGAGGAGCTCAAGATCTCCAGTAAACGTCTCGAGCAGCTGGAGCAGGAGGTAGGTAATGCTTAAATGTGGAAATGGACTGAAAATGAAAGAATTAAAGGTATTTTGAGGAACTTGCAGTTATTTGTCCAGCTCAAATATATGGCAACTAGTGGGACAGCTCTAGGCGTCTGTTACTTTTGCTGGCATTGATTAATGGGGTCAGTCACACTGGCTCAAAAAATGTAGTTTCAGCAGACTGAATTCTCCTAAATAAATCAAAAAAGTGAAAAATGATCTGGTGCTTAAGGAGCATTGTACTGCCGCTCTGATTCTTTTTAGTTTATTTTGAAGTTATAGCGCGATTCCCAGCTGAGTTGGATTAACCCAGATTATTTGTCGTATACATTTTTGGCCTTTTGAGCAAATCTTTGTCCAAGTTCAGCCAAACAAGGCATTTAGATAAAGAGTAATCCCAAATCATATTTAACCATCTGCTCTCCATTACATTCGCTTCTCCTCCAGAACAAGGCTCTGGAGTTGGAAAGCTCCCAGCTAGAGAAAGACAAGAAGCTCCTGGAAAAGGAGAACAAGCGACTGAGGCAGCAGGCTGAGATCCGCGACTCAAAGCTGGATGATAGCAACCAGCGCATCACTACCCTGGAGAAGGAAAATCGGACAATGGGCAAGGAGATGATCTTTTTCAGGGACTCCTGTACGAGAGTCAAGGACCTGGAAAGGGAGAAAAAGGAGCTGGTCAAACAGGCCACGATCGATAAGAAGACCCTTGTCACGCTCAGAGAGGTAAAAATAGCTGTTAGACTATCAGACATCTCAAAACATATCAAACCTCTTGATTTATATATTGTAGAGGCCATTCATTGTGTATTGAAACAAATATTGATAAAATTAAGAATTTGTGATTAAAAATGTGTTTTTATATCCCTTTTAATAAACCTTGCAACCAATTTGATTGGGTTATTTTTAATAATATGTCTGTTGCTAATACGGAATTCAAAAGCATGTAATTGTGTGTTTAGGAGCTTGTGAGTGAGAAGCTGCGGACTCAGCAGATGACCAATGATCTTGAGAAACTGACCCATGAGTTGGAAAAGATTGGACTGAATAAAGAGAGGCTCCTGCATGACGAGAGCTCAGACGACAGGTGAATATTATATCTGCACACAAAAGCTAAACCATCCTCAGATTCAGCTCGTATGAGAAGCCTGTCAGCTTGCTTGGAATCAGAATTATTACAAAGCACAATCACTAAAGTTGAGGCTTAAAATGAATCAAGTCTGGTGAGGTGCAAATGACATGCTTTGATTTTAAACAGCGTTTCTTTCACAAACTCACTTTGCAAAAACAAACACTCGTCTGGACTGACCTGAACCTTTATCGTCAGGTTTAAGCTCCTGGAAACCAAACTGGAGTCGACCCTGAAATCAACTCTGGAGATCAAAGAGGAGAAAATTGCTGCACTTGAGGCAAGACTGCAGGAGTCCTCCAACCTTAACCAGCAGCTTCGCCAGGAGCTGAAAACGGTTTGTAACACAACAAATGAATTTTTTAAAAATATGGATTTGTATCTGCGAGTCTGCCGTCTTCTGCTTATCTAAAGTGGAGTTGTGCTGGCAGCAGGTTGACGAGACTATTCCAGATGTCATTGTCTCCAGCCACACTCTAGTTCTTTCTGGGCAATCCCAAAGCATTCCCGAACTCCCCAGCCTGTTCTGTCTCTTGAGGCCTCCTCCCATCTGGCATCCTAACTAGATGCCTGAACCATGTCAACTGGCTCCTTTTTAAAAAAAAAACTTTAATATAAAACTTGTTCATTTACAGATGTTTAGCATTGCCACATTAAAGAAAACCCCATTATTAAAAACTTGAATATGCTTGCTTGTCCACTTGAGATCAGCGTGTCCCAGCATCTTTCTCGTACACTCAAACGCTAGAAACAATGAAAACATCGAAGACTTGTCAAGGCCGATGCATTATTTATGTTATCCACTCTTCGTTTCTGTCTGCACTTTATCTATTTATAAGGGCTGATGTGCGATAGGAGATGTCTGCTTTCCTTCAGGGAGGTGTTTGTATTTTGAACCTGCTGACACAAATCTAATCCAAAGCTGTGAAAAAACATGAGCCATGAACAGGCGGTCGCAGGAATTGAAATGTTTAATTTTGTTGACTTACTATTTTCATCCCCAGGTGAAGAAAAACTACGAGGCGCTCCGGCAGAGAGAGGAGGAGGAGAGGATGGTGCAGAGCTCGCCCCCTAAAGTGGGGGAAGACCCTCAGGCTGTCAGTAAATGGGAGAAAGAAAGCCATGAAGCAACCAGAGAACTGCTGAAAGTCAAAGACAGACTCATTGAAGTGGAGAGGAATGTAAGTTTAGATACTGTCAGGAATGAATTATGTTGTGAATTTTGGTTATATATTTTCCTGTCTAATATCATGTGTCGTCTTCCCAGAATGCTACTCTGCAGGCTGAGAAGGTGGCCCTGAGGAGCCAACTCAAACAACTGGAAACCCAAAACTCCAACCTGCAGGCTCAGATAGTGGCTGTGCAGAGGCAGACGGCCTCTTTACAGGAGAACAATACAACGCTACAGACGCAGAATGCCAAACTACAGGTAATCCCGCCACCTCTCACAGCTTGGTGTGTGTTTATGGGAATTTTTCACACTTCTTCCAGAAGCGCATTTGTGAAGTCAGAGAATGATACCTGTTGGAACAGGATGGGGCCGTCCCCAAACTGTTACCTCAAAGTTAGGAGTATGAAATTGTCCAAAATGTCTTTGTATGCTGAAACGTTCAGAGTGTCTTTCACTGAAACTAAAGGGCTGGGCCCAGCTCCCAAAGAACAGCCCTACACCATAATCCCGCATCACCCAAACTTTATGCTTGTCTCAGTGCAGTCAGGCAAGTACCGTTCTTCTGGCAACCGCCAAACTCATCCATCGGATTGCCAGACTGAGAATCGTGATTCATCACTCCTGAGAACACGCCTGCACTGCTCTATAGTCCAATGGGGGAGTGCTTTGCACCACTGCATCCAACCATTTTTTCTGTCTGGTGAAGTAAGGCTTGAATGCAGCTGCTATGCCATTAAAACCCTTTCCATGAAGCTCTCTACTCAGTTCTTGAGAACAGAGAGTTTGGGTTCTGTAGCAATTGACTTTGCAGAAAGCTGGCAAGCATGCATATAGTAGGCGACAGAGCTTTGTTAGCCGTTCTGACTTGGATGGCACTGCATCGTGCCTTTATAGCCTCCACTGTGTACTGCCCTGTTTACACTGTTGCCTTGCCCGGCTGCTTAGCTCTCTGCTCTGGATTTACACTTGTCCTCCCTGTTTGGCAGTAATTCAAACCCTTCTTAAGGGTGGAGGGATTTACACAGTAGCTATTTCTCTGTTTGCATGTGTTGCTTTGAATTGGGCACTGTTTGAGGACATTTGTATGTGGGGTGGGCTAGAGGTAGTTAAGAGTTTAAAAAAAAAAGGTAGAAATTGTAGCAACAACAGGAGTGTGTGTGTGTGTTCATAGTGTGAATAAACACAGTAGTCATGTCTGTAGAGGGATTTGAGAACTGGGTGCTGCTGTGATCATAAAGGAAAACATGTAAAGAAACAGCTTTCATGCTGATGTTTTGTAGTATTTTGAAGCAGGAGAGCAGGTTGAGGGAAGAGTGCCCCCTACAGGCCAAAGCCCCATCAGCTACTGCTTCCAAGTTCTTTGATGTTTGATTTAAGGGGCTTAATGCTGTTCTTATTCACACGCCACACATCACTCTTATCACCTCTTTGCGTAATATGTCCTTTTCTCCCTCTGCCTTTGTCCTCTTTTTAGGTGGAAAACTCAACTCTGAGCTCACAGAGCGCATCCCTGATGGCCCAGAACGCCCAGCTGCAGACCCAGCAGAGCAGTGTGGAAGGAGAGCGTGAAGGAGCGCTGAGGGAGAAAGAGGAGCTGAGAGCTACCTATGAACTGCTGCTGCGCGATCACGAGAAGCTGGCAGCGCTCCACGAGAGGCAGGCAGCCGAATATGAAGCGCTGATCGGCAAGCACGGTGGGCTGAAGACCTCCCACAAGAGCCTGGAACAGCAGCACAGGGACTTGGAGGACAAGTGAGATGTGGTTTAGGAGCTTGGGATGGGCACATGCTCAAGTCTAATTACAGCTTAAGTCTCATTTGTGACTTTAGTTTGTAGTTTGGCTGCCTTTTGCAAGGAAATATGTCGTTAGATCCAGGACCATAAGTGTTAAGGTGTGTGTCTGTTTGCGTATGTAGGTACAAACAGCTCTTGCAGAGAAAGGGGGAGCTGGAGGAGCTGGAGAAGAATCTGAAGGAGCAGCAGGAAAAGATGGCCCTGGAGAATCAGACCCACCAAGCTACAGCTGACCAGTACAAACTGCTCAAAGAGGAAAATGATAGGTCAGCTCAACCTTTTTTCCATAACCTTAAACATTATGCTCACATTAGCACTAATTTATCAAAGGGACTGAATTAAATCAATGAGGCCGTATACCAAGGAGTCGATTTTCTCTCTCCTCAGGTTGAATAGCACCTATCGTCAGCTCTTGAAGGACAATGAAAATCTCCAGCTGGACCATAAAAACCTAAAGAGCCAGTTGAACAGTGCAAAGCTGGACCAAACCAAGCTGGAGGCTGAGTTTTCTAAACTGAAGGAGCAGTACCAGCAGCTGGACATCACCTCCACCAAGCTAACCAACCAGTGTGAGGTAATGAGTCTCTCTTCTCTTCCCTTCAGGTTTTTCTCATGGTGTCTACCTTTTTAATGTATCATATTTCAAAACACTGCTTCTAAAGCCAAATATGAATGTATCTGTCTATGTTTGTGTTAGTTGTTGAGCCAGCTGAAGGGAAACTTGGAGGAAGAGAACCGTCACCTGTTGGACCAAATCCAGACTTTGATGTTACAAAATCGCACACTGCTGGAGCAGACCATGGAGAGCAAGGACCTGTTCCACGTAGAGCAAAGACAATACATGTAAAACTCACAAAGAAATATGCCAGAACCATGTATCTGTGTTTGTAAATGCAAATATGCTGCCTTTATATTTAGAGTGTATGCATTCTTGTCTGCTTTTACTGTGCTTTTATCTTCTCGTCGTCCCACCTTCAGAGATAAGCTGAATGAGCTGAGGAGGCAGAAGGAGAAGTTGGAGGAGAAGATCATGGACCAGTACAAGTTCTATGACCCTTCACCTCCACGCAGGTGCAGAATTTGTTTCCTTTAAATGACATAAAATTGAGTCAAATTGGTAAAGTTCTGCATACATGCTGTCTTGTATTTTGAGATGGAAAAGCAGTGCAGCATCAGGAAGGGAGTGCATCAAATATTTATTACCTGCAGAGCATCATACAGCTGTATAGTGAAAAATTTTTTTTCTTAACCCTGATAGTCATTTGGGCTTTTGGCCTAAAATAAAATTTCAAATGCATCTAGCCTTATATATCCTTTATATGATTATGTATTGATTTTTTAAAATTCTATTTCCTTTTGTTCGTCTGTTATTGAGTGTCTGTCTCATCTCTGCTTTACAGGCGCGGCAACTGGATTACTCTAAAGATGAAGAAGCTGATCAAGCCGAAGAGCCGGGACAGGATCCGGTCTCTCACACTGACTCCATCTCGATCAGAGTTTGGAGACAGTTTTCTGATGTTTCCCCAGGACAGCCAGGACAGCTCATCCATAGGCTCGGGCACCAACTCGCTAGATGACACGCTCTCACACATGAGCAGCAGTGAGTCTGAAAGAACCACACACACACAAGATTGCACAGTTATAGTTTCAACCATCACTGAAGGAACTTCTTTTAATGTGTTCACAATATTTTTTGTTACAAAAAGAAGGGAAACTCTTAAAATACTGTTTTGTAGTACACACAGAATTAGTGAAACATTTGCTAACAGCTTTAATTTGATGCTGAACTTTCTTCACTGACACATAATGGTCTACTTTGTGAGTGTGGCTTTGTATGCCTGAGTGACTGAATGGGTCTTCCCTCCTAACTGCTCCTTTGCTTCTTTATATCTCTCTGCAAAGGGAGGAGAGGGCAGCAGTCTCATGCCCAAGTGCAGGGTTCCTCCAATGGTATGCTGCGGATGGGGAGGGTGGGAGGGGTTTGTGACCCGACTGTCACGTCTTTCAGGGCATGTTTTTGTGAGTCCATTGTCCATATCACTCAGCTGTCGTAGACATTACGGCTGAGCTGTGCAGGCTGACTCTTGACCTCAGACCTGGTTAAAGATGCAGAAGCATTTCTTGTGTTTGAAACAAATTGAGGTGCACTCAGTCAGCTGTTACCAATGCTATTAAACTCAATCACTGAACAATAGTACTATTTTATGTAGTTGCTGGCAACATTTTCAAGGAGATGTCCACCATTTCTGAAGAAAAGTCGCTTTAACACTTTCGCTTCGTGTCACTGGAGTCATTGTCATTTGCTAAGCTGTAAGATTTAATATCTTGGAATTTGCAGAATAATTTGGACTACATCTATGTTGCCAGCATACTCGCTCAAGGTCGAGCTGAATCAAGTGCACCTCATGGTTTAAATATTGGAGAGAAAAAAATCTAATCCCAAGATGCTTTGCTCTCAGGTAACCTGTCGATCTGTTCAGCTCACTCGTAAATAAGAAACGTCCTGTATCATAGCATCGTAGATATTAAAAGGTGCAATGCGTTGCCTGGTTATCGCGACCTGGCTTGGTTGGTTGTTTTCAGTTGTACTGACATTAACTGTAATCTCCAAGAAACAACTAAGCCACATATTTCTGCTATGTAGCACAAAGTTGTCAGTTAGGGTAACGAGTTTGTATGTTTTTCACAACACACAAGATAAGAGGTAAGACAAAGAGAACGTAGCCTTTAACAACCATGTAGTAACATTTGCTAAAACACTCGCGTACAGTACAGAAATTACAGTCGAGTGTGCTGGAACAGCAGCTGTAAACGTCTCATTTTTTGAGGTTCTTGGGAAAGTCTTTGCTGGAAACACTGTAGTGCTGTTTTTTGCTGTTAATCTGCCCCTTCTTGTTCTCCTGATTGCACCCTTTAATAATTTTCATCTTGTCGTCTCATCTAGGTGTGGAATGTGTTGTGTCGTGTACAGAATGTAATGCCTGGAAATAAGTTGAGAATGTAATATACAGTGGTCGAAACCATTAACATGAGACTGTGCGGATGATGCTGATTGTGTGCAGGAGACGGTGTGTGTTTTGCATAATGTGTGTCTGTTTTTCTATTGTTTACACAATGTCGTTTTATACAAAAGCCTGCCCTTAAATACAGAACATATAGAAAGTCAGTGGAAGGCATTTCAGTCCATCCAAAGGGCATCCAATAATGTGTGTGTGTATATTTTTAATAATATGGAGAGAATTTGTATAGATTGAAATACCTTACACTTGACTAACCATCTAATAGGCTCTCTAATATTATAATCCACATGTTTTTAAAGTCATACATTATAGTTGTTGTTGTGTCTGTTGCAGTGTTGTCTGTTGTCCAGTTAAGGTGTCCAGGAGCTCAGCTCTCTCTCCCCTGGTTCTGTTTGTGACAACATTAACCACATCCCTCTGTTCTGCCCTTCTTTTCTTTCTTTTCTTTTGCTTTTCCTTCACCTCCCTCCTGGTCTTACTCTGTCGCTCTCTTCCCTCCCTACCTGTCTGTCTCTGGCTGTGATCGGACAGCTATAAAAAGGTTGCCTTTCATGAGGAACAGATCCAAGGACAAAGACAAGGCCAAGGCCATCTACCGGCGCTCCATGTGTAAGATCTCTGTTAGCTGCCACGCTAGCCTTCATCTGCCTCCTCTCCCTCCTCTTGTTTCTAGGAGAAACAAAGGAGGAGCAGTCACTGATGTCAGGGTGGCGGCGGTGAGGGATTTCAGTTTTCAGTCACATCTGCAGAATTCAGTGTTTAAAACTCCAGAGTTTTATCATCCATGTTTTAGAGATGTCTGCAGAGGACCTACCAGAGGATCAATTTTTAAATTCTTTATAGAATTTATCCCATCCCGCTGCCGCTCTGCTATACCTGGTGACATCAGTGACTTGTCCTTAAAATTTTTTCCTAGTAATCCCCACCCATCCCATCACTTCTGCCGCCACGTCTGCCGCCGCCACTTTCTCCTGTAGAGTATCTTCCAAGTCTTTACTCACTTTCCTCTCACTATTTGCAGATGAATGATTAACACAACCTTAACACTAACTTTAGTGTTTGTTAGGGCTAAACTATAGGAACAGTGGTGATTTATTTTTTTCTGTTTTCTTTTGTTTCATTTTCACCTCTGGACCAAAACCATGTCATTTGGTCACTTACATTAATGTGCAATGGGCAGCTTTCTTGTGTGCTTTGTGGTTTTATTTTGTTTGTGTATGCTGAATGAAAGGCCGTGTGTGTGTGTGTGTGTGTGTGTGAGAGAGAGGGTGTGTGTTCAGGTGAGACAGCGGGAAAGACTGTGGGTTTGCCTTTCATGCGCCTGAGAAATGTGTGCTCCCGTCTTTGATTACAGCATGACAAAGAAAATCACTAAGTGCTTGATCATCGCTCGCACTCACCATGGAGGACTTGAAATGGAGCCTTTATTCTGTCTCTCTCCCTCCGTCTGTCTGTCTCTCTTCTCTGTCAGCGTGCTGCATTTCAGATCTTATTCTGCTGACATGGGCTTGCCTCGCTCTGATTTATTTATTTATTTATTTTTGTGTGTGTGTGTGCACAGCACCACCGCCGTCGCTCAGAGCAGCTTTGCATGTTTCCATGCTTCTTCTTCGCTGTCGGCTCAGTAATCAAAGTGCATAGAGGGATGTCAAAAAGTGTCTGGCTGTGACCGACCGTGCACTTTGGTTGATATGTTGTTGGCTTTTAAAATATTATTATTATAATGCTGTATGCCTGCAAGTGCATTGAGTTTTAAAAGGCTTGGACCTGTTATTCTATAGCATGAATTTATTATTGAATATTGACTTATATCCAGTGATAATTATAGTCTAGATCTGCCCTGTCAGAGTCCTTCGAGAAGCAAGTCTCAGCACTGGGTAGCCATTTTGAAAAGCCTCTGTACAGATGTTTATTGCTATCATCTAAATGAAAGCCGAGAGAAGTTATAGTTCTGTCTGTGCGCAGTTTCACAACGTTACAGCTTTGCTAATGGCTCAGTGCTGACACAACTGCTCACATGATCTGTGCTCTTCTCGTTTCAGCACAGCCAATTCATGATACAGTATTACAGCGCATCTTTGCTAAGATAATGAATATGAGATGTGTTTTTATTATATGAAACTTAAACATGATTGGCTAATGTATTTTCCATTTTGTCAGTTGATTGGCTCTGCTGGGGCAGCAGCGGGATAACCGCCACCTTTGCTTTTACAGAATCCTTTTAGATTATTGAAGGATTCTTTGAGGCCACGTCTGTTTCCTGTAATGTCTCTAGGCTAATGGTAACTTAGCCTTTGTCTCCAAGAGGGACCTAGATGAGTGTCCTGTGTACAAAAAAATGTTGTAAAAAAATCTTTGCAAGGTTGTTCTTCCATCGTAAGCATATTTTAGAGACCAGTTTCTCTGATTTTAGTTTGCCTTTAAAGTCTAGATGGATTAAATTGAGACTTCTTTAAGATAAAATGGCTATAAATCCTGAGCCATTACTTGAGGTAAGATTATATGTATTAAAATGTCTAATCTCAGTTTTTTTTCTTCATGCCAACCCATCCATCCTAGCTATGAATGACCTGCTTCAGACCATGGCAATGGCAGGTGGTCCTGAGGCTCAGTGGGCGGGCAGCAGTGAGAATCTAGACGGGGCTGAAGCTGGAGATGCCAACATGACGGGCAGCAGCAGGCGCAGCGGGCAGCGCATGAAGGAACTCGCCTTTTCCACCAATGCCATTGATTGTGCCACCCTCACCCTGCCTAGTTCAAGTCACAGTAGAGCCAAGCACAGGCTTCAGGTCAAAGGTCAGGATGCCTGTTTGTGGAAATACATTGTGTTAATTTCCTCATTGCATTTAGTTGATAAAATTTGTTCAGAACAGAGTGAAAAGAAGCCGTAGCATGACTGCACCCTTTATCTCAACAGACAATGCCTCCTGTGAGGATGTCGCCGGCTCATTGGATGATCCCAAGAGTCAAGGTAGAGTAAAGCTTCACACGACATCAGCACGAAACTGTGTCAAAGAAAAGCGCCTGCAGTCTCTCAACACCAGGCTGGAATCTAACGGCTCCTTAAACAAGAAATGAGGGGGGGAAAAAACAGGTCATGTCCTCAGGAGTCCCACTGATAATCTTTGGGCTGCCTTCCTGCACTTTGATTAAGCTTGATTTAGAGTTAGATGGGAGCAAAAGAGACGGGGAGAGGGAGACAGATCAGCCTTTGCTGAAAGCAGGATTGACTTTAATACAGGCGCTAGGGTGTTATCCAGGGCAGTTAATCTGGATCCAGGCAACACTTGATCAGGTCTGTGTCGCTTTAATGTAGATGACCCAGTTGCACACATTCCTTAAGTTAGGTCTACAGACAGATTTCTCTTGTTGTGCTTAAGTGCTGCAAACATCTGCACTTTTGATGGCCAATAAACTGGTTCCACAGGATATTGTTCCCAGAATGAGAGAGAGAGAGAGACTATAGTGAGACTCATTTCCCACCTCATCACTGTAATGGTTGGAGAAGGACGCTCAGTCTCACTCACACACCGGATGTTGCTGAAAATGTATGAGCCATTAGGTCATCGGATGTTGTAGACACTAATGGTAGTTTGAGACGTGTATTGATTTTTTTCCCCCTCCCCCAGACTCTGTAAAAAATATTTTGTTTCCATCTGCGTTTCATTAAACTTTATTATTTTTGAGCAGTATTGAGTTGTCATGTTACCCTTTAGGTGTGTTGCATTGTATTTTTTTTGTTTGTTATCAGGGCCACAGAGGTATATGTCTCCCTGCCATTTGAATGGTTGTGCTGTTGGTCTGAGCGCTGTGTGCAGAGTGTCCTGTAGCATCTGTAGTAAGTGACAGTTACTCGGGACTGAGGATCACTGTGGGGCCACAAGCAATCCGCTGGTTTCTGACTCTGATACTGATCTGTAACGTTGGGGTTGATTTGAAATTCTAATTTGGTGTCAAGCATGTCGTGAAAACCGGTTTGAGATGATTTCACGGTCACTGGTTTTCAGTTGGGGCTGTCCCTGTCAGCACTGGAAAGAGCAAGTTCATGTTGTCTTCACACCTTTCCTTTTACTCTTTGTCTTCCTTCTCAGTTCCTAACATGGCCTGTCATTTCCTCTTTAATTACTAACAGACTCACTTGTATCGTCAGTCACTTCCCCTTTATTGGTGGGAAATCGTTCCTTATATTTGGGTGTCCCTGCCATCTCTGTCAGTAGTTCCTTTGTTTATTGAATGGACATATTGGGGCTGCAGCCTGGCATTGAGCCACCTTTCCTGTCCCTCTGCCTGGCATGTGCCATCTGCTCCCCCAGCAGGAGACGTTCTGTCAGGGCGTTGGCGTCCGTATACGTGTTACTCCTCGCGTTGGTGCATGTTGGTGTGGATACATGTAAGCGTGTACAGATATAAATCCTAACTGTGAATGTATGTGTGCATGTGTCTTACCTCTCGTCCCTTACCCAGCCGCCAGACCCTCCAGTCTTCATAGCAACAGGACCACCAGTAGTAATAGTAACAATAACTCCCACCTCACTTCTCCTCTGGAGGGCAAAGGTATGCTCCTCCTTTCCTCTTCCTCTGCTCCTATCCACTTGTTACTCTAGTCTTCTTGTTTTGCTCCCTTTCATCTCGTTTCTCTCATCATTTCTCAAAAAATAAATTTTTTTTTCTCGCGCAAAAATGTGATCAAGTTGGTTTGGTTCAACTTTAAGCCGTTCTCTTTTCTTCATTGGGTAGAAAGCAATAAGTCATGATGGTAATAAAATTAGATCTGAGTTAAATTAGGAGATTGTTTCTTCAATATATAATGCTTTTTACATTGCATGGTGTGTTCTGAAAGTGTGGGGTAGTCTGATCACTACTAATGCAATCAGAAATCTTGTAATCCATGCCTCCCCTCGTCCTGCAGGCACATTGAACGGCAGTCTGAGCAGGCCTCACAGCGAGAGCAGCGGCGAGTTCAGCCTGAGTCTGGACCAGGAGGTGTGGTCCAGCAGCGGCAGCAGCCCCGTCCAGCAGCCCACCTCCTCACGCTCCTCCCACCAGAGCCCCCTGCAGCTGCGCAGATCTCTTGAGCCATCCGCCGCCGCCGCGGGCAGCGCGGTCCAGTCCCAGATCAGGAAGACGGGATCCCCAGGGAACGAGGTGCTTTCCCTGCAGCAGTTCCTGGATGAGGGTATTGATCCTGCAGAGGTGAGGCCTGAAATTCTGCTATAAGTGCTGTTCTTAGATTTATTGGATTACAGCCTACATATGAAGTGGACTAAAATCGAACATGTTCTTCTTTATTAGTCAGTTCAGATAACGTTTGGAGTTGGACGTGAATTGTCTCCATTGTTATTTGTTCTGTCCTTAATGCTGTTTGCTGTCTTTTGTAGTCTGGCAGTCAGGAGAACCTCACTGTAGACTCTCCTCGCCTCTCCACCTCCTCTGAGCACGGCCAGAAAGAACGCACTGTCACAAAGGGCCGGGGCATACTGCGCTCGTCCAGTGGGAAGGCAGCAGCAGTCAGCGCTGACCGGCCTCCGAGGTCTTCCGGACAACCAGGACGCCCTTCCCTGCGGAAGGCCGAGAGCACACGGGTGAAAGGCTCCGCCCCGATCCGCGCCAGCCTGTCTTCACAGGGCAAAGCGACCTCTGTCTCCGAACGGCTCGATTCAGCCTCCTCCACCCTGCCCCGGGCCAGCAGTGTCATCTCCACTGCTGAAGGTACCACACGGCGTACCAGCATCCACGACCTGCTGTCCAAGGACAACCGGCAGCCCGTTTCGGTTGACGCTCCTGCTGCTGCTGCTTCCACCAGGGCTGGGCTACGTTCGCAGCCCACACCCAGTGAGTACCACCCCAACAGCACCAACCTTAAGGGACCCCTCACCACCATCACCCCCATGCCCAAGTCAGTCAGCTTACCTTGCAATAGCTCGGAGGACCCCGACCTCTCCACCCTTGAGTCTTTCCTCGGCCCTTCCTTCACTGTAGAATCTGTATTCATGGACTCCATCTTTAGTGAGTCAGCAGACAAAAACCTCCCCTTCCTTTCTCTTAACCCCACCTTAGTCAGCAACATCAGCGGGCCTCCTGTTACAAATAAGACCCACCCTCCTCCTGTGCCGCATCACATTCGCACCCAAAACCAGACCCCCCACAGCCAATCAAACGGCCAGGTGAGATCCAGCGAGGGTGTTGATCAGAGTTGTGTAAATAATCCGGATCAGTCACTGAGCCCAGAGGAGAGGGAGTCTCTGTGGTATGAGTACGGCTGTATCTAAATGACGGGGAGGTTTCTGGTTTGCTGATTTTAATACTTGACATGAAGAGGGAGGAACAAAAGGATGGATAAAGAGCAAAGCCATTTCCTCTGCATGTATTTGTCAGAGTACTGTCTGTCTCTGTGTGGTGTATGTGGGTCATTTTTCCCTGTTTGCTATGGTGCTGATTGGTGACTTTACTTTCATTTTTAATATTTTTTTAACCCCCATTTTCTTTTCTACGATGCGGGACTTTGACTGTTCTTCCGTCCAATACCCTTTCACACATTATTTTTACCTCATCAGATAAGTTTTACCTGGCTAACATCATACTATTATCTGCTGCGGTGAGGTGATACATTTTATCTTGGGGATGAGAAGAAATAGAGAATTATCTAAAGCTTTCATGTGAGGCCAGAACACACCGAGCAAGTCGGTTCAAGTCACACCAGGAATCATAAAAACAGCAGGAAAAGCTTTTTTTTAATAATGAGCATAATGAGCAAAGCATTCTGGGGCAATTTCTACATAGTAAAGTCAGATAATAGGTTCACTTTGCATTTTCTGTTTATTATGGTGATTCTTGGCAAGTCCCACTTTTCACCTCCTAAATTGCATGGCTTTGTTTTGTATGTTTGACCTGAAACTTTCATTTGGATTGCTGTGATCAAAATGGTTTTCATCAGTTTGTTTCTTATGATGGTGTGTGCTGTTTGTGTTTTACATTTGATATCTTTTCTGTTTTTCTTTGCTGTGTACACGTTCACTGGAGTGTTTGCTCCCCTCTGCAAATGGATTAATATGATCTGGTGGATCTAAGCTGACCTCCTGGGCTGGTGACAAAATGATGAAGCTTCATTCCCAAAACAATCAGGGCGGCATTTTTAGTTTGAAACGTGAAAGTTGACGGAGAGGACACAGAATACAGCATGGCAATAGTGATTTGGTTTCACGCAGTTTATGATTGTTTGGGGGTATTTTAATTATTATTTTTAGAACGTGGAGTTGATACTGTAAGTTGATTCATTTGAGGTTGTTTTGTGAATGAAGCGAACATCATTCCTTTTGGTATTTTCTCCTGACACGCCACAAGTTGGATAACTTGAGGTGATATTTGAGACTGACCTATCTTGTATAGACTGCTATCATTAAGTTATAATCAAAGACGAGCACTACATGTTGTGCCAATACTAGTTGAACTGCCTGTATCTACGTCCTTATTTATTTCTGCTTTTGTACTCTTTAGTTGCTGTTTTGAAGTTGCTATATTGTATTTATCTTGATTCAAAGTATCCGCAGGTATGAAGTAAATGAAAATAGTGTGTCATCACTCTGCAGATGTAACATAAGCGTTGCCTTTGTCCTACAGATGTGGAGGGCAGAAAGTCTAAAAGCAGGAGCGGGGAGCCGCAGCAAAGCTGCTAAACCCTGTCCCCCCCACCCTCGTCTGTCTGCTACCATGCTGTGAGCGCGTGGTGAGTGAGCGAGCGGGAGGAAAAGGGGGTGGGGGGTGGGGAGGGTGGGGTCAGTCTTGTCTCCATGGGAACCTAAAACATGGTGTAACAGATGTCGTCCATCCTGCTGTGCGCTTGCTTTCCCCTGCTTCTCTAAGCTGTTACCACTCTCCCTCACTGTCCTGTCCATCCCCTCACTGTCACTGTGGTGCCAAACGCCTGTTCAAGGAGCCTGATGAGACCCGTCTGCATGGCATATGGGCCATTTTACCGTGTAGCTCTCAGTGTATGCTGC
>NW_005187425.1:167884-226409 GCF_000239375.1 Pundamilia nyererei | reverse complement strand
TTTTTTTTTAACCCAGGACACTTCAGTAGAGAAAAGTGGCTTCCTTCTCTGTTTTCTTCTTTCTTCCTTGAATCAAGGAAACAACTTAAAATTATTAGAAAATGTTACAGTGACAGTTTTTATTTGTTTTCTTTCCACTAAGACTCCGATGGCAGATTGCACTGCCACGTGTCCTTCAGTGTGACGGACAGTTAGACATGCACTAGTCTCTGTGGACTAAAATTAAAGTGCCAGTGTTCACACAACAGCCAACAGGGCAACCTTGAACCAGTGAGACAGACCTTCTTCTGCCCAGTGCCATGGTCATAAAACATTTTGTAACTGGGCAGAACGCACAAACAAAGACAACATGAAGCATGTCCGAAGAATCACAATCTGCATGGAGCAATCAGTCAATCATCCCGCTTCCTTTATCCAATCAAAGAGAACAGTGTTCAATGGAAACATGCCAGGATGCCAAATGGACTCGGACAGGAAGCCATGAAGCCATGACAGCTTGATTGAGTGAAGGTAGTGTGAGAGAGAAGTAGGGACTTATCATGGGAGTGTTTCAGGTCACCTATAAGGCAGAGACACACCCTGAGAAAAACCCTACATGTAGTTCATCTTCACCCTTCATTTTCATTTCACCAAATGGCACTGAAGCATCTCATTTATCACTTCCATTGCTGCTCTAATCCAGAGAATAACTGTAAAAGCACAGTCTTTACATTCTAAAAAGACACTCCGTAAGGAAGCGTTTAATAAATCTGTCTGAAGTATAGGTGACCTGCAACCTGCCCAGTGCAAACGGAGCATGTGCAGACTTCTGTTGTGTTGAACATGTTGGCAGTGATGAGACCCAGTGTTTTCCTCCTTTTCCACTTTTACATGAATTCATTTGATGTAATTAAAATTCATCAAGACTACCTGTGTGCGCTCTTGGTTTGTGTGTGCATGTGTATATATAGTCGGGGTACTCTGTTATGAGAGTGTAGTCTAATACAACAGCGCTGCAGTGCGAATCGTGTTGGAGTTCTATTTGAGCTACTGTTTGTGGTCCTTTCCTTTTTCAAAGGTGAAACACAGCAACTCAAATGTAGTTCTTGCAGTACTTGGTTGTTTATCTTACTGCTGAATTACTCTTGATTTCTGAGTTATTACATTTAAGCAGAATTGGTGTGTGAGTAACTTTACACAGTCAGATTTAAATACCCCAAATATGTATAAAATAGCCAGTGCAATAGCTGGTGTAGTGTAATGTTAATTTGTAACTTTAGTAGATACGCATAGTTAAAAGTTAATGCAGTCTAGTACTGAAGTGCTGCAATAAATTTTACCATCATGATGTAGGCATGAAGGGAATAATTATATAACAGACTTTGTTATAAAATATCCATTAATGGATAAAATGACGAGAAAGGAAGGGCTGCCTTTGTATAGAGGAGAGATATTAACGTCTTCACATTCAGCCAACTTCAAACCATCAAGTCAGCGATGGAATCGAACCTCATCCAGGCTCACTGATGGGAGAAGGATGACCAGGAGTCAGAGGTATGGTTCTTAAAGGCAAGTTGCGTATTTTCTGCTGCAAGCAGCAGTTAAAATGTTCTGCAGCGTGCTTGCAAATGATCCCTTCTTACTTATACTGATCATTAAAAAAAAGCCTCTAATTTCCTCTGAAAATAGAACATTGTGTTTGTCTCCCAGGGCCCATTTAACTTTAAAATATGCATGAAGACTGGACTTTGTTCCCTAATAGGCACATGGGAGGCGATGTAGGCTGAATAAAGGGATGGATGGTACAGAAATGGATGAACCAATATATTCTGTGTAATTTCATGTTACCTTTAACTACCAATAGACCTTAGAGTGGGTTGGGTAATGAACACATTTTAACCAATGTAAGTAACTTGCTTTAATCTCATTGCAGGCACAGTTTTCTCCAGTTATATATTAACATTGTTTATATTGCAAAAACTTTTACATTAACAGTAAAGCTTTGAATAAAAAAAAACACACTTTTTTTTAATGTATGTTTATTAACTGTATGGTCATGCAAAAATCCAGCATCCAATTGAAACTGACATATGTTTCCCCCCCTTTTTTTTTTCTCTTTTTTTTTTTTTATTGTAAGGTTACAATGCAATAAATTCACTTTCAAGGGGCACATAAAAGCTAAGGCTTTTGCTAATCTTTTAAGCATTTTAAAGCGATTTAACATCACTTGATTTTAACATCTCAGCCTTTTCATAACCTTGAGGATGCAAATAACATAGGTTTCCATTTCTTTATCAAGTAAACAGTGAAAAATTACCAGAAAGTAGACATGCATATTTCTTTCATTTGTAAAACTGCATATATAGTGTTGCTGTTAAAGATTGTGGTTTTTAAATTATCCTCTTTAAACATCTGTTTTAAGCCTTTCACAAATCTTTTCAGCTCCTCGGTTCACTCGGGTACACTCTTAACACATTTCACACATTTGCCAAAGTATTTGGAGAACCTGACTGCTGAACACAATAGGACTTTTAAAAGAATTCAAATGCAGGAAAGCTACTTAAAGTATAGGGAATCATTATTCTCTTATATGCATTTGGTGCTTTTTCCAAAGTTAATCTGTGCCCTAAAGTGATCAAACAGCTGATTTATCCAACAGCTGACATCAGCCAAGGAGAAATACAGATTATATGTGGTGTGACAGAAACTGGAAAACTGAGAAACCAAAACTAGATCTTCCGGTCTTTATTATTCTAGGTAAGGGTTCAAAAATTGAACAACTCACAGGTAAGTTTATACTTAACGTCGAGAAAAATATTCTTTGAAACTGCATTAATTATAAAATTTGGACCATGTTAATTAAAGTTGCTTTGTGAAAGTGGATATTTCTAAAATCATCTTACGCACTGTTTAGATCCATCGTAACTTGCTACTAGCAGTCCCTGTCTTGGCTTGTTGTTGCCATCTGCAATTAAGCAAAACATGAGAAATATCTAATTTTTAAGGTTAATTATGAGCAAAGAAAGTGGAGATGAAATTTAAAGTGTATATTTTTTCCATAATATTTTTTACTAAACACACCCAATTCAAAGTAACCAGGTAAGCATATGCACAACCCAAAATCTCATGCTCTTAGCTCTGGTTCATGTAAGTTAATATTTTATGCACAAAACTCTGGATGAGCATAGAAGCTCTAGCCATTTCCTGTTCAAACCTTCTGTTTGTGAGGGGCAGCCAATCAGGAAAAAAAGCTACCCCCTAAGACCCGAACTCTTCCACGACATGCATTTTTAATTTCTCTTTGATATTTGGGCATATTGGGGCCCGATGAATGTAAAAACAAAGAATTACCAGATTTTGTTTTTTTTTAACCTTATTTTTGTTTTTAAGAAAAGAGCAATTTTGATAGAACAGTAGCAGTATGTCCTCATAAGTGGATATCAGGCCCTTGTAGAGCAAAATTGAGTATTTTAGTCTAAATAACCCAAAATGTGTTGTCCACATATGTGGAAGCCAGGTCCTAGGAGGTTAAAGGAGGGGGACCGGACAGAATTGTTTTAAGTTGAATAATAAAGTCAGTAAAAGTCCAAGAATAAAAAAAATATGGACTTGCAACAGGATACAGATGGATCTGCACACCACCTGTGTGACTAAAGTCGTGAGCAGACTCACTGTAAGGTCACAAACGTTGACGAATCACTGTTAACGTTTAACTGAAAACTTATTTGTTAAGCCTGTGCAGCTCACATATTAACATCAATGATGGCTCACTTGCAGCCTAACAAAAGCAGACCAGAGGTGAGTGCAAGGGCCCTAAAATAGTCAAAACTTAAAGGAATTCAGCCTTTAATATTTTTGGTTTTGCCTGAGCTTTCTCGGCTACAGCATATCAAAATATTTTAGTCTAGTTTGGTTTTGTCATAATTGACCAAAAAAAAAGCTTGATGTCAACTGTCCAAATACTCTGGCAAACTCTGATAAATTCTCCTCCTTCTAAGATCGTCGTTAAAGCCTAACTGTATTTTCCCCATTCCATTTAAACATTCTCATAAGCGTGGAAACGAGTGCACACACATACATACACGCGCACACACACACAGACACACACAATGAAAGAAAAGCATCTCATCAACAAACAACTGAGCACAAATGGAACTACTGAACCATACAAAACATCACATAGTTTCAGTACTGGTTTTACAACGCTTCATTGTGGTGCAAAAAGTGGGAGGAGACACAGTTTTCATGGCATGTCAGATATGTCCACAGCACAGGCGCTTGATACAGTAGGCTGGGGCTCACATTTGATTTAAATGTATTTACTTTTTCTTTTTTCTACAGTCTGTTTACCGTGTTAGCGCACAGATATGCGATGGTCCGAAGCTTCGATGTGGTTTCTGCTCTTAGGTGACCACCAGCAACAGGACGGGTGGTGCATGAGTTACTATTAAGCGGCGCCGCACGGGACAGGACAGATAGCAAGCCTCACCCCTCCACTGGTACAAAGTCACACACTCACAAAGTTTCTACGACACAGTGCTGCAAAGTTTAACCACTGAAACACAGATATGGTTTTTTTTTTTTTTGTCCTCCTAAAAGGCAGAATCTTTGATCTCATGTGCTTTCATGATGTGAGTTCCAAAAATATTTAACAAGAAGAAATCTTTATCCCAACATTTCAGCATTCGGTGTGTGCAGTGATCTGTGTGTGAGGGGATGAATCTCCATTCAATTCAAACCCTTAATATTTTTAACCTCTGCATAAAACAAATGGAAAATATCAAAGATTAGATCAAAACACTAACAGCTACAACATTTACAACAGAATCTGACAAAAAAACAAAACTAAATGGGGCCAAATTCACTGACTGCAGTTGATCAGCGAAGGTCCCAGAGCCCTCTAGCCAGTGTAGCCCTCTTCCCATCGTGCCTTTTTTAAAATTTCCTCCTGTCCATTCCCTCGGCTGCATTCCTTTTTAAACATGCTTTTTTTTTTTTTTATTAAATAATGCCAGGACTTCACACAGAAGTACAGCAAGCCAAGACTGACAATATACAAATTATTTCAAGAACACAATCAGAACAAGAGACAGGCATAAGGGTGACATCATCATCATCACACGTCGTGGTGCTACTAAGATGGTAGTACGAACTGGTTAGCGAAGGTCACGACAAATGTGGAGATTGTAAAAGGGAAGGAATGATGAAAGTAGAGTGGCAGAGGTAGGGTGAGGGGGAAGGATTTTGGCAAGCATAACCTGAAGTTGCAGAAAGGTTCACTCCCTCAGAAGAGCGACCACAACAGCATCGAGTCTTAAGTGTCTGTGCAAAAACAGTACAGGCCATCAGAGAGTTAAGATAAATCATGCTTCACATCAAATACACACACACACACATACACACAGACACAAACAAAACGAAACTAAAGAGTTAGATTGAGAGCATCCATGCTTTCAGACCAGGTAGTTTAGAGACGTGAGGAGCTTTAGACTTTGACCAATGGCGCTGCCTAGTGTTCCAATGCACACAGTGCAGGGCAGACAGATGGAGGCCTTCTGCAACTTCAGGATGAGCTGGCCTGCATGCCGTGTCTAAAGCTCAGGAGAGGCTCCACCTCAAAGGCTGGAGCACAGGGACTTTGTGTGTGTGTGTGTGTGTGCATGCATGTTGCATGTGAATATGTTTGTATTTACAACACGGGACCAAATAAAACGAGAAAAAAAAAGCCGAAAACACCATCACACTCATCTTCAGCTCCCCTACCTACACCTCAGAAGTAAATCATGCCTCCCTCCACCCCCTTTTGTCCTATATAAATATCCATTTATACACAATTCTGTTAAATAAAACCCCTCTTGATTAAAAATGATTATTTTTTCCAACACAAAATACTTTAAAACAGTATCCCTCATTCAGGAGATGAAACGTTTTTCAGAATACATATTACAAAAAGACAAAATAAAAATAAAGGTCCCTTCAGTAACACCTGAACCCCCTTAAAACATCGTGTGCAGATACTCAAATCTGACGCTTAAATCTGGTGTTAAATTCTAATATTAGTTGCTCCCGTTCCCATAAACCCCACCCACAAATACCTTACAACTCTAAAACGACTGGATTCAAACAGACGCTCTGAACAGAAATCACTTTTTCCCCAGACATCCTTGCTGCCCCGGTCTCTGTGCGAAGTGTACTTATTTTTCATTTGTTATACATAATTTTGAACATGTTAATACTTTTCCACGTGGCAGACGAACAAAGAGTGGGGAAATGAAGGCCATGGGAGAAAAGGATCGGGACAGCATCACCCCTGTGTTGCCACCAGAAGCATGCACCATCTGCAAAAAGGGGCTGACATCAGCTGGGCCCCAACATCATCTAGCTAGGGTTGGACTGGATTGGTGTTGGTCGGTGTGGTCGGTCATTCAGTCGAGCTTTTAAGATATGCTTTTTTTTTTTCTTTTAATTTTTATTGTTTTTTGGTTTGTGGCTTTTTTCTTTTTCTTTTTAAATTGTAAGGTATGTTTCCCACATTGGTGTTTTCCAAGCAGCCTCTTCCTGGGCAGGATCCAGACACCGCTCCGACCACGGAGAATAAATGCTCCCAATAGCTTTAGACTTCAGGCAAAGCTGGAAAAAGGAGAGCACTGCGGTTAGTGAGTAAGTTGTCTCAGGGTTGAGGATGAGAACTAAAGGACACAGAGCTTATGCTTTCCCACTGAGCCTGAGATCTGTGGACTCTTTTAAAAAGCAGATTAAAAACTAATCTTTTTAAACTATATTTTCTATCTCCTTGTCTTTGTTTTTAGCTATTTTCTGTGATAGTTATCTTGAAAAGCGCCACATAAATACACTAAGAATATTTTACTGTGTTATGGATTCTTCTCAGTTTCCACAGCTGGTGGACTGAATGCAGTGGGGAACACAGGGCATCCCTGTAAAAAGCCCCTTAATTTTTCTATTAAACTGACTTGTTTTCACTATTGTCTAAATACAGTAAAAGGAATATCACTCTTCTTTTACTTATACATATTACAGGGATAACTCAGTAGGTAGAGTGGTCGGCTTCCAATCCACTGACTGGCTACCCTGAGGTACCCCCGAGCAAGGTACACTGGCTGCCACTGCTTCACTGAGTGAATGGGTTAAATGCAGAGAGGAATTTCCCCACAGGGATCAATAAAGTATTATCATTATTATTATATTGATGGACAACATGCTTCATATTGTATGCGACTCAGCTCTTTGCCTAATAACACTGAGTTTACTCAACAACTCTTAATATCTCTGATTACAATGAGTACCTTTAAACTCTGATGGATATCATTAAACTGTCGCACAGGCCTGCTTCTCTAATGTGCCACTAGAGTTTTAGGTGATCTAGCTTTAGCCGATGCTGTTGAAATTTTATACACAAAAACCAAAATAATGGAGTATCAGTTGTAGAAGTTGCCTAGTGACAGAAATAAAGTAGTTTGAATTAAAGTTGAATGCTAAAGTGTTTGATAATGTAGATGGGAGATGGACAAAAAGATTTCAGTGCTCTAAGTATTAAAAATTGCAATTTAGATTGATGCTGCACACCAAAAATCATTAAAGAACCCAATAACCTGTGCGAAGACATTTTGCAGTCCACATTAATGCTTTTATGCGGCATTGAACTGTTATTGCACCTTTCAGGCTGTCGTATTGAGGTGGTGGCATCACCTTACCTGGGCCTGAGTTCTCAGTTCACTGCAGGGGTGCCGCTGGCGCCCCTGAGCAGTGGAAGTGCACATTGAGCCATTTGGCGTCACGGCGATGCCACACACGAGTCTCCTCAGACTGGCAGGAACGCGGCCGTCCCTGACCGTCGATGTACTGCGTCAGACGAATGTAGGCGATGCAGGCGGCATCCTCGCCGATCAGATGGACGTGGGGGTTGAGGATGGTGGTGTGCACCGGTTTGCTGTTTTTACTCAGAACTATGATGGAAAAATGCAAAATGCATTAACTTAATTTGTAAAGGTAGAATTGACACATTGTAGTGTTTATGGCTTTAATGTCCCAGCTGCATTTATTCCATATATTTTTATTAATTTAATATTTTCTTTAATTCATTGGATTCACCACTTCAAAACACTGATGATCTGCTAGATTTTAGATTGTAAATTGGACAAATGTTGTTAATTAAAAGAAAAGAGAAAAAGAGGAAGCAAAGCTTGCAGATTCTGCAACTTTAAACATTTATTGCAGTCTTAAATTAGAGGGTAGAGAGATCCAACATGTTTGGTTACATTTGACCATTAAATGAAAACTTTAGTAAATGAACATATCACTGTAGGCTAAACTCTTGTTAGCAAATGCCAACTATATTGCCCCTGTGGATTCAAAGGGCTCAAGAACTGAAGGAAAAATCCACTAAATCAAGTAACTTACGATTCTCAAAGTAGAACTTGTGAAAGTCCATTCCCTCGACCAAGTTTCCGAGGGCCTCCGGTTCAAAAGAAGTAAGTCCTGGATCACAGATTCTCCTGTGAGGAAAAATCAATCAAGAGAATCCTCACGTGAACAATGACAAAGAGTAAAATCTGCAAATGTGACCAAAAAATAAAAGGAGAAATTCATAGTAATCTACAGCACTGTGGAAAAAGTCCTGAGCTGTCTTTAATTTCTTGCTAGGAAAATGGGCTCAATCTTTTACATGTTTAAACATGTACAAAAATGCAGCGTATAAGGCAGAAACAGAGTTTGTATAAGCTTGAACAACCTAAAGTCAATATTTGGTATGACCACCTTTACTCTTTAACATAGCCTGAACCTTAATGCAAGCTTTCTTGCAATTTCTCCTGGAATAGTTCTCCAGGCATCTTGAAGGAAACTTAAGGCTCTTCTTTGGATGTTGGCTGCCTTTTGTACCTTTCTCTGACAAGGTGATCCCAAACTGCTTCAGTGATGTTGAGGTCCAGGCTCTGGGGAGGCCAATCCATGGCTGAAAGTGCTCCATAATGTGTTTTCTATTCAGGTATGCTTTTACTGCACTGACAGTGCAAATGAAGCTGTTGCCAATCAGATACTTTCCCGATGGAAATACATGGTAGATCAGACTCTGATGGCCTCACTATTGAACCTCTTTCCTAACCTCCTCCATTCATTCTGATGACAAGTTGAACCAAAAATGTCAAATTTGGATTCATAGTAAAGATGAGGCATCTCTCAGGTTCTGTGTCAGGTCTATCAAATACTGTTCATCTCTTGTAGATACATTTTTAAGTTTGCCACTTCTTGTTTTTGTCCAACACTTATCAATCTTTTATGGACACACTGCACACCCTTCTGAGATGCAACACATTTGCAGCTAATAGCTCTTTGTGCTTATAACTATGTTATTGATGGTATTTTCCTTAAATTCAACACAAGAAATGGGAACAAGCTGTATTTTTGTCACCTGCTGCTAGAAACAAAGTGCCTAAAGATAAAATTTTCAGTTGGTTCTCTGCTAAGTTGTCTGTGTAGACACTTCATATGTGAATGATTCACAAGTGAGTGTTAAGTGGCTTAATACAGCAAGGAAACCTCCCCCCCCCAAAAAAACAAACAAACAAACATCCCTTTCAAAACGGTCGCATACTGGACTGAAAAAAGCATCTAAGCTTTGAAAGACCTCGAGACAGCCTGGAGAACTATTGCTCAATTAGTGGTACTAGCTCAAAACTTTAGCACAGAGCTGTAAGAGCACTTGAACACTGATGACACACAAAATACTATTGATTTATATATAAAAACTTACGTGTAAGCCTCAAAATCGCCATTGTTGATGGCTTCAATCAGTTGTTCAGTCATCTTTATTATCTCCTGTTTACGAGCTGCAAGCAGAGAGTGGAGGAGGTGGTGGGAAGAGGAGGGCGGGCACACAAGAGGTCACAGATTGTCAGGGATCATTTGGAGGCTGAACATGCACATCCACGTCGCATGCTTTCCCTCAACTTACTGCCTGACATTTGAAATAAGCTCTACACACGGGAACACCGCCTCTGGTATAAATGACAGTGACATTTAAGGTCACCCAAACACATCACATACTTCAATACTGAACACAGAATCAAGAGTATTTGAAGCTGTATGCAATGTTCAACAGGCCACTGAACCCTGAAATCTCTAAAATAAACAACTAAGCTAACTTCTCTCGACTGAAGGAATTCCAAAAATATTTCACAAACAAAACTGATCATTTACTACAGTTTTTGAATTTGAGAGCACCAAAAAATACTGCAGGAGGTTAATCATCATCAAAAACACCAGTTATTAAACTGAATCTGTAGCAGAGATGATCACAAAGCCACTAACTCCATGTACGCACTCACAGCGTAATCAGCAGAGATTTTCACACACCAGACTTTATGGATTCTCATGTTGTAAATGACATCAGCTAACATGCAGCAGCTAAGCCAGAACGTCCAGCAAAACTCAGACCTGCATGTCCATAAAGTCTTCTGTCAACAAATGACGCACAGTTTGAACAAAAGGCTTTCGGAGCCTTTGCACAAACACACCAAAACCTGCCTGTCACTTACTCTGCTGCAGGTTGCTGCTGCCTGTGGGGGGTGAAAGAGTGAACTCTGGTGCAGGACACGAGCTCTGAGCTGGGCTGCGCTGAGCTACAGGAACACTGGGGCTGCTAACAGCCTCCTGCAGGGGACCAGCTGCAGGTAGATACAGTCATCCCGGTAAAATAAGGTTATATACATGACTTTGCAATATATGAAATAGTGGGTTGAAGAAGTTGGATACAGATATAGTACAGAAGGGAAGCAGTAAACTGTAGTTATATTAGAGCGCCAGTAGATGGCAGCACAGTAGGGCTGGAAATGGTGCAAGCGCCGGTGATGGCTCGAAGAGCTAATATTCCTATTCATGTGTCGCTGTTTTACCGCCATAATGTCTTGTGTTGCTTGTTTTATTTTGGTCTTGAAATATTGTTGTCTGGTGCGACAGGAAAAGGCCAGAAAGGTCAGAGCTGAGAGGCGAATCAGGTGAACTGCAGCTGACTTACAGGTGAGCGGTGGGCACTGAGGAGACGGGGTCTGCGCCTGCTCCTCAATAGTGCTGGACTGTGTTAACCCTGCACTGTCTGTACTGGTAGAGTCACTGGTGGCCGCTGCTCTCATCACAGGACACACATACAAACAAACATACAGAAACATGCTGATTGGCAGGCCACAGGGTGTTCCTAAAATCTGAGAGGAACTCATCATTTGTCCATCCATTAATCCACCTTAAACTCACTGGCTGCCAGTGTCAATCACATCTTTGAAAGGTATGCAATTTTAAGCCTCACGTAAACCAAAGGAAATCAGCAAATCATCAAGTTTATTGAATGCTATACTGCAAAATGACTTCTCTATTAGCTGGCTAAATGTTTTGGCACTACAAGCTATTGCTGCGCGTATTATCACACAACGCAAGATAAAAAGAGTGACACAAAGAGCTGATCTGCAACATAGAAACCAGCTGCACAAACCAGAAACTACAAAGAAACACAAGCTGGACATGACAAACGCGCTACACTTGTGCTCTGAAGTGAGCGCGCTTTCAGCATTAAGACACAGCAGCCTGATGTCTAATTTCAGAGATTAATTTTGAAATGAGAAAGATCACACACAACACAACCTTCAACAACGGAATTTATTACTGGCCTCAAATGTGCAGCAAATACCAGGACAAAATGGCATACGATTCTGCAGCAACGGTTTAATTACAGTTGGTTTTAGGAGACTGCAGCACAACTAAGTTTAAAGTGAAGAGTTTTAGTTCATCGTGTTGCAGAAGATTGGAAATCTGAACACAATCTGCTTGATATATCTTATTTGTTCTTTATCTTTAAGGCCTTTCCTGTTTTCTTCTTGTGTTTTGTGTTAGACACAAGCTCTTCTTACTGTTCACTTGAAGCACTTAAAACCACAAGTCAATTTTACCATAGTCACACATCACTTTATTCTACGTATTTACGCATTTCTATCTATACTCTATTCACAACTGCAGCCAATTTAATATGCATGTCTTTGTCCGGATTACCAGATGGAAACACAGCAAGAGCCCGGAGATTCAACCCCAGAATGTTCTTGCTGTGAAGGGATGGTGCAAACCACTGCGCACAACCTGAAGATTTAACATCCAGCCTTGTAGACAAAAGAGCTAACACTAATCAAGCAGATTCTTTCATCCAACAAATTATAAAAGCATTCAAACTCAGAGATAGACAATAGAGACACGATAAACAAAGGCATTTTGATTGCATGTTAGTGATGCTTTTTAAGATCAAGTGGTAGTAAATCCATGAACATCGCCTTAAGTAACAGGATTAACTCCTTTCTGGTAAGCTGCAGGTAGCTCTGTGCTACTTCTTTCAACTGAGAAACCTTAAAAGGTCATCCCTGAGGCTGAAGATAGCTTAATTAAAGGCTTAAGTGGTGTTTGATGGCAGCATACACACACTTACGCAAACAACAATCGAAATGAGGCAAAGATACCGTCACGTGGAACACACAACAGTGAGCTTTGGAGGTGTCATTACCAAGGGATCCTTTGTTTGGACTTATTCAGATGATGATGTAATTACTGTAAGAGCAGAATACTCCCGTTCTCTACACACAGCAGTGTTTACTCTCAGTCATTCTTTCTAATCCCTGCCGCAGATCCATGAGGTACTGCTCACCAAAGCCATGGCTTTCACTTTCTAATACAACTGTGATTAAAAGTCACAACGGGCAGAACTTTAAAGTGATTACAGCATCTTTCAAAACATTTGCAGATAATCCTCCAGAAAAGACAAAAAAATTACTTTGAAGTAATTAACGTTTGTTTCATTTGTTGTTTGTAGAACAATCTATCCCAAATAAATGGTAGGACTGCAAACCTTCATCCTGCTTTGATATTTAACTTTCTTATAGCTCAGTCACTTAAGTAAAAATACGAACCTTGCAACTAAGAAGAAGAAAAAAAAAGATGGTTCATTGCACTGAATTTTATGATTACCCGTATGATTGCACAGGTCACCTGGTGGGATGCTTCTGACTCAGACCGACTGCAATCCTTCTCAGGACAGATTAGTAAATGTTTGTATATAATTTCCATCTGATTCACAAACAAACATTGTCATCAATCTGAGTCAGTCAGCATCAATGACCACAACTCATCTGCGGCATGGCTTTTTACAGCAAGGACCCAAATCAACTGGTTGCCAAATGGTTGTATTCTGGTTATAATGCTTTATAAAAGCAAGGTTGCAGTTAAATATCTGTCCTGGAGCAATACATCTCTCTTTATGGAGAAATCTTCTGAGTATAAGTAGTTAATGTGAATTTCTGTGTGTAGGAAGCAGCAGATTCGTGCCGACTTGTCACCGTTAACTCCCATACCATCACAAGCAGACTGCATTTAATTGCCAACCTGACATTATTCAATCAGGACTGACTCCTTTGTCATTTCATTGCCGTTCTGATGCACCAAAGTTTCTTTGACGACTGCAACTGACTAGTCACACACCTGGACCCCGTCTTATAGCATCTATTTCAACACCAACAAGCTCACAAGTTCACATGCTTGCAATATTTTTGGTTATTTTCCTTAGCGTGAGTGCAGCATTGAGGACAAGGCTCGCCCATTAGGCCCTCCTACAGGAATTAGTCGAGACAACAGAAAAAGCATATTATCTGGCATAGCAGTACTGTTTAAGTCAGTCAACATGCACAGCACAGCGTTCAGACGTAGCGTTTCTTTCCTGCAATGCTCCTCCAACTCCAAAACGTACTGACTATCCCAGCCTGAAGTGCTCTGACGGAAGCTTTTTGTAGTGGAAAAGCAGAGTTGGCAGATTCCTGAAAGCTCTACCTAGAGGACATGCATCACCTTAACATAAAGCGAGGAAATAAATATTTTGTCTTTTTTTTTTTTTTTAATCTATCTGATCTGGATTGGATGCAAAGTGAACCAATGCATGCAGAGTAGGTGAAAGTTGGACAAGTACCTTTCCTACCTTTCATCTCCTCCTCTTCAATGTTATTACAGCTCTCAGTGGAGCCCTGTCAAACACAAAGGGGTGAGACAAAAAGAGAGGTGGATGGAGAGAGGAGGAGTGGGTGGAAGAGGAAAAAGTTGGATAAGGGAGAGGTGGACAATCATCTTTTAATTTGTAGCTGAGACAGGTTTGGGATGCTTTAGACGCCTATAAAAACACAGAGACAACCTGATGGACAGATGGACGGGTACATGACTCCCTCCCAGGAGCACAAACCAGCCAGAACAGCAGCGAAGAGAAGCGCAGAGAGCCACACATTACGGCAACGTGTGGGAGCAGTTTAAAATGAATTTTTAACAGGAAGGCGTGTGTAAGAGAAGATTAGTGCAGAACCGCTTCTCGAGAGGAAACATGCCCATGTGGCAATGTGAGAAAAGTTTCAGTGTACAGGAAATAGTGCAACACCATCAGCATTTGAATATGTAGTGACACTGGTATTTAACAAACGTGTGTGCACCAACACAACAGTGAAAGCTGTGCGGCACTTGGTTCCTGTTTTAGTAAAGAGTCTGTTTGTGCGTGTAGGATTTTCTCTTTCACATAAGGAGTAGTAGTAGGGTACCATGAGTATTTGCAAGTTTGGAAAAGGCAATGGAAAGTTTGTAGTCTGTCAATATCAGGTGCTCTGAGGGGAAAAAAACTGAGGATCAACTAAACCATCTCAAAGGGAAGCAGATTGAAAATAATAATAAAAAAACCCCCTGAAAATATCAAAGGTTGTATTCCTGTGTTCTTACATAAGCAGATTATCACCTTAAACATGAAGTGTATAATTATTTTAATGGTGGTGTATGCAGAAATATTAGAGAAAATCCTCCACGAGTGTTAGTAGTAGTGGCTGGTGGCTTGAGGCTGGAGTAGAAGCAGCTTACCTTGGTGCCGTCTGCTGGGTTGTGTACAACAGTTGTCTGGGCTTCCTGGGGGGAGGTAGGAGACACTTTACCATGCAGGGAGTGTATGATAGGGAGGGGGTGGGCACCAGCAAAAGATGCCAGGGAATATCATGACGACAGACGCATGAGGGCACACCAAAACAAAGCACAGTGCAGAGGCTGTGGAACATTTATGGTAATAAAAATCCATGATTGTTGATGTCAAGGCGCTCAGTATCAGTCTGTTTCCCCATTCACCAGCACTGTGGCCTACAGGACTGTTTTAGAACCTCCGAAATGGATGAAAACAGCCATGAACACAGCTATACACATATCCACCACCAGCCAAGGCCATGACTGAGGAGGAGGGGTTTGCAATTTGTAAACCATATTACAAAAACCTACACATAGCTATAGTGACTTTAAAGCTAAGCTAGTAAATGGATAAATACTAGATAATATTTCACATCTCAACCCTCCATCCCATGTGGGCTGAAGACTGGTTTAATGGTGAATTGTGTTTGTGCAACAACTCCTCATCCCCAGCCTTGACCCTGTGACATAAACATTTAGCACAAAGCAATTCAAGAGCTCAAGTACTGGACAGTGTGGAAAACAAACCCACGGTATCCTGGTTTAGTCAGTCAGGAGCACTTGCATGATCTCCACCAACCCTGGACCCAACTTTTAGAAGATGCAGCCCCTTCAGTGACGTATGGGATTATGCAGAATTTAAAGTATTACAAGTAATGGCAGCGAGACGACAGTCCCAGGTTGTAAACTCTTATGGGGACTGGTTGCTGGGAAGGCAGTCTGTGCTCTATAAGAATCAAATATTATTTATATACTTATATATATATAAATAAATACAAATGCATTCTTGCAGATTAAAATAAAAATACTGATGCTGTTATGTTTGTGTGGTAAATGTCGTATACTGTACATAAATGATGGAAGCCTTTTATAAAGCTTTAAACTGAGGATTTTGACTGTTGAGATCTGCTGTTTTGAAACTGGAGAGTGTGGGCTGGCTCTGACAAGAAAAGGCAAGCTAAGGTAAGATAAGTTTACCTTCTTTTTAACATTATTTGGGACTAAATTTAGCAAAAAAGGTCTTATTTGTTTTAATGTAATCTTTATTTTTACAAGTAATCCCACTGACATTCAGACAAGCATGACAAAATTACAACAATTAAATACCAAATCTTTTTTTTACTATGTTATATTCAATAAGACTAAAAGCTACCAATAAAGACTGGAAATATCTTGTTAAAGAAAACAAACTGTATGAAATGACATTTTGAATTTATAGAGAAAGTTAATTACTGGAAACATTCTTAAGTCTTCAAAACGCCTATTTGTGCTAGATTTTGTTACTTAGATGTTTTGGTTTAGTCTTATGCTAGGCTTAAGACATGATAGGCATGATATTTATTTATTTCCCACTAATGCAATGGACCATTTCTGATCATTTTTAAGTTTTTGTATTAATTAGAAATGAAGTACACATTCAGTGCACATTTCCTTGTCGTGTGTTATGTTGCCATCGTTTCCATTTAACCAACCTGAGACAAACATCGTACAAACTTTTGTATGTTGTGTAAATGACTCGATCCCAAAAACACAGGGGCTGCATCCTCTTGCAAAAATATGGCTTGTTTTTCATTTGTCAACTCAGGCTGCTGTTTTACCCAGAAGCCCCCATCATTTACCATTCAGAAATTGAAGAGCAATTTGTGAAAGGTCATCTTTTGATGTAGAGGCAATAACCTCCACTTCAGAGGCAAAGCATCAACAAAGCTCTGGTGACATAGTTGAACACACAAAGGAGTCACGAGGATGTGGTTGAGCAGAACTTGATTGAAGTGTCTGCTGTTGTACTGGAAAATGAAAGTCATTTGTCTACCTGTCAGGCACCGGGTAAATATATGAAGGTGTGTCCACGGAGGTATGGGTAAAACACAAGCCAGGAGAGACAAACTCAAAGGGGCAAGCCAGTCATTTAATTTTAAAGTCATCAAATTCACCGCCAAGATCACAGTTTGTGTTCGAAACGGAAGCAGAGACGCAGACAATGATCGATGAGACAGAGGACAAGGAAAAGGTTTTACTTAATATGGGAAGCGACAAAAAGATTATGAGGGGATAGAACTAAACGATAAGAAGATGGGAAACAATGAAATGATGCTATTAAAAGCAAAGAAACCAAATAGAGATGAGGTACCATTGGTGCTGAAGATGACATGCTGCTGTCTTTGGTGCTGCTGCTGCTTACTACACTGTTTTTACTGTTGTTTCCCTGCGACTGGGGCAAAGAAACACAACACAGAGTGACTCCCACTCCTCCCACTAAACCATGAACCAAGCTATGGGAATCATAGGTGGAATAAAGGAGCCATTACACGGACTATACGCTGCACAGTCAGGGCAAGAGCTGTATGTGCAGATGTTAAACTTACTTTATTTATCTGCACCTTCCTATCTTTGCATTTTAAAGGGCAGGTGCAATCATCAGTATTTCTGCTCTGCATGTAGTTTTAACGTTTCTTTTCATGATCATAGAACTCATAGATACAAAGTAACCAAAACAAAATATTTTTATGCCTTTAATAAAATTGTGAATTGTTAACAGAAAAGTGCATTTTAACAATAAGCATATATTAAGGGCGAATGACTTATTTTCTTCCCCAGCACTTAAAAAAATGTGAATCATTTGCTGAGATAGAAAGAGAAATCAGTCTGTATCTAAAGCGAGCTCAGCAGTCCAGGTCTGTGCATGCAGTGAAAGGCCTTGGGTAGCAGGTTTTTCTCTATTGTGTGAACACATGCAACAGATATGTGGCTTAAGCCGTTTTTCCCCTTCATTAGCTCACGCAAAGATAACACTAAAGCCTATTTTACACACAAAACTACTTAAAGGATCATCTTGAACAGATCCTATTTATGGCTTTGAGTTTTAAAAAGTGAAATCTGTCTAAACCTTTTTCAAATGTTGGCTGCTAATTTAAAAAACACTCACAGCAACATTTACATTTTAATTTTAAAGAAAACAAAATACAGCGGCCAACGATACCCCCTCAGCCTCCTAGTGGATACACGTGTTGTATCAATTTGAAAATCATACATTGCCTTGTTCTCAAGTTATTACATGGCATTAAGGTCGAGGTCACAACTTTTTTTAGTAAATACACCTACGGTGGAATTTAAGCTCCTGTGTTTTTTCATTCTGGAGTTATTGCATTCAGGAACTTTGGTCCTGCCCGCACGGCAGGATGACGATAATACAACATCAGCCTTTTACAGCTGAAGTAAGGTTTAATTTTAAAAAATATGTTCTGAATTCATATTTCTGTTTAGCTATGATATAGGTAGTACAAAATGTAATTAAAATGACATTGGCTGCACTCTTGGAGAATCTACTAATATAATTAAAGTCATGAAGTGCAATCCAAGGTAGAAGACACATTTACAATGCGTTTCTTACTTCACTGTGGTGATTTGTGCAAGCCATAAAGAAACGTTCTGCAAAACTCGCCAAAAACTAGCTTTTGTAAGCAAAAACAAAACAAAAAACAAAACAACCAGGTACAGTAAAAAATTATTCAGCAGGCAGAGAGGGTATGACAAAAAGATGGTGTTGATTGCATTATGGAAAATGTAGGATCTGTGTTTAGAGAGCTTAAAAACCATAAGGACTACACGTTTGGATATTTCTGTCCTTTTAAGCATATTTCTGTCTTGCTTATGAGTTAACATAATTTTTCACTCGCTTGCTCCTAAAAGCTGTAGTAATGTTTCCGCTGGATGACTAAGATATAGGTTATGTTACAGCTGCAGACTGAGGCTGGAATGTATGATGTGAACAAGAGAACACTGTTTCAGCTGGACTCTCCTTTTGGCCTCGAGCTAACTGGAAGGAAAGGGGAATACAAATATTCCCACAGGAAAGTTGAGAGGTGTGGACGAATGGATTACGTCAGTGAAAGATTAAGGCCAAAGTCCTGGGAGTTTTTAGCTGTTTTTCTGCAACTCTCAGAAGAGCAAATTACCCCAGTGTGACTTTAAACAGTATTTTGGCAGTCTCTGAGGCCTACTAGGAACAACTTCTAACAGAATAACTAATGTGCAATGCTGACACCATCAACAAGGCAGATTACAGATTTGACATCTTTTACTGCATTTCAGGGCTGGAGGAGAAACATTTCTCATGAATAAGAAACATTTAACTTTCAAGAAGTTCAAATATAAAAAATATACCTGCAATCATGACAGCATTGTGGAGCCACTTTGTTTGGACCTAACTGATCAAGGTCATGAGCCGACATGTAGCCTTGTTCCTCTTTCTTAAAAAACCCCATATCTGTTAACTTGGTGAATCTGAGCACTTCAGTGCTATTAAAACAACTTGCAGCAGAATTTGGAATAGAAAAGCACAGAAACACAAACATGAGGTCCTTTTAAGATTATTCCCCCCCAAGCCTCCTCAAAAAGGCTGTTTACCAGAATCAAAATATTCAGAACAGCATGTTATTAATGTCTGAAAATGCTAATTAGGCCTCAAACCGAGATATTTCTTAGTACAACCTGCAATCTTGAACCTCAGTTTCCATCTACAAAAATAAACAAAACTGTGTAGTACTTTTCTTTTAATAAAGTTTTATGTTCTTTTGAAAGGGTAACGTCTTTTGGGAGAGATGAGGATAAACTGGACTTTGTATTTAAAGCAGCTAAAGCAATTATTTTGTTATGTTTTCCACAGATATGCAAACCTACCACTAATAAATGTACACTATTAACTAGTTTTGTATCACTTTTACTTTGGAAAATAATGTAGTGAGGGGAAAATGTAGCCATCCAAACAGATCAACAGACCTGAAAAATAAGAAAACAATCTTTTTACTTGATTATTTTATATTCAGAATTTAGAAGCTCACACTTTCTCTAGCTCATATCGGAGAATTTATCTGCAGGTGACAAAGACAGCTGTTTTATTTACGGTAAAAAGGGGAAAGAAGAATTCACTTAAATGAAACATAATGAGGGTACGATAAACATGCAACAACTGAAAAAAAGAAAAATGGTGGTATCTTGAGATTAGCAGGGATTCAGTTGTCCCACGGTGATGGTCAGGTATGAAGCGAAAATGCAGATCCATGGGTCAATGAGTCGCACATCAGAAGGGGGTAACTGGATAGTGAAGAGCGTGTGTGTGTGTGTATTATTCTTTAAATGGTTTTGGTGGCGCTTCCAGAGGAAGGGAATGCAGGGATGTTGTATGAATTTGGAAAAATCCAACAAAAATTGCCATAAACGACCCCTAAAGCATCTCTGCACAAAAGGAAAAAAAATGAAACAGAGAGGGTAAAGGGAGAGCTGGACGGGCAAAGACTCGCAAAGAAGACGGACAAAAAAAAGTTTAAAAAAAAAAATGAACAAAAACGACAGAGCCGATCTCACCATCAAACAAACACTTGAGCTGGACTTCCTTTTCTGACAGACAGCAATGGAAAAGAGGAGGGAAAAAAATAAGGATTCATCGGGAACTAATCAAAAAAGACAAAAAGGTGAAGCTGCCAGATTGATCCCAGAAAGATAGTAAAAAACAAAACAGCTGCACAAGCTTACACAGGAATAAAGATGAGATAAAGGGATTCAGAAAAATCTGAATCAGCTGCAAATAAAAAGGGGGGTTAAAAAATAGAAAAAATATTGGAAATTATTTTATTGGTGTTCAATAACTGGTTGTGCATTTTCTAATGTTTAAGGGTTTAGTTACTGTTTAAGTTACTGTATGTAATGGGAGTTTTGTTTTGCCCTTGGTGAGTACGGCAGTTCATTGCATGCACTGACGCTGACTGTTGATCAAAACAAAAATCGCTGTGAGTCAAAGAAAAGCGGCTGGTTAAAAACACCATTTTAAAAGCTTTTTAATCTTTAGGTAAGCTCGTTAGATCTACTTTAATCTCAATGTGAGTTAACTGAGTTCTTATGAACATAATCAAGTACCTAGTTCATTTCTAAAATAAATCCTATCCCCCTAAGTCACAAAAATCTTTAAAATATATTAAACAGACTTTAGAAAAAAGACCATGTTGCACCAGAGCACAGAGGTGATCTAATTGATCTTGTTCCATCATATCACAGTTAAAAATGGTCTCAGACAGTAATTAGGGGGACAGACCAAAAAGGAGATAAAGATAAGGAGAGTAAGTTAAGTACATAAGTCACATCAAGAAAACCCTCATGGGTCAGAGAGCTTACCTTCACACCGTCCGACTTTTTGTTTAGTAAGGTTTTACACGCTGAAAGAAAGTGAGAAAAGATGATGAGGACGCAGTTTAAGGGGGACAGCTGTCCAATCAACAGAAGAGCTGAAATCACTCAGTCAGCACGACAAAAGACGGCCTAAGACTTTATCAGGTTTCACAAAACTGACTTCACATTGATATTTCTAACAGCAGAGCTGTTGTATGATGGACGATCCCATCAAAAAGTTTACTTTATGAACCACTGTGGATAAACAGGGAATTAAAGAGACTTCAGTAGTGATGATACAGACAAAGCAAAATGATAACGTGAAAATCAAAAACATAACTTGTTGGCAAAATTGAAATCACTGTATAAAAACAGACACATCGACGTAGCCCCATTCATAATTATTTTCCATTATAATGTACACTACACTGACTATGCAGATTGTTTTGCCCAGTAACGTGGAAGTTCCGCATTTTATTTCCACTGCATTGTTACAGTTTTTACACCAAGACTGTAAAAATTATTTAGTTAAAAAATTAAATGTCAGTAATTCACAACTATTGCATGGAGAATCCAAATTCTAAAACAGTAAAATCATTAAAAAATTAATACAGGGAAACAATTAAAAAATTCAAAAAGGTGATTCTGATTGTGAGAGCAGGTCAGCATTACGAGTTCCTAGTAAAACCACATGTTAATTTTCTGAGCTTTAAAGCTCATTTTAAAGTTGGTTTCATTTGTTTATGGTACTGTGTGGATTTCTGGCTCAACCATAATTTTGGGTCCAATAATCCTCTAAACTGTCAAAATGTTAAACAAACACTTTTTGTTCACTTTCCATAATGATAACATCAGTTTCAGCTCAGTTCATAACACTTCTAATATTTCATATATCCTGCTCTAGTGTTTGATTTTATTTGTCTGCTTTCAGGGGGCAAATGAGAATTAATACATGACTAAGCTTATGAATGAGTAAAAGAGCTTTTTTTTTTTTAAAATCTTAACTTGTTTTTTGTTAAAACAAGGAAAATATACTTTTATGTTTAATGTCAATTACAGAACTGTTGATAATTTATTTAATAAGATCGCTTTGGCCACGTCAAACGCCACCTTCATCCCTATAATCTAGTTTATGTTAGGAGGCATGTATGTGAACTTGAAAACCTGACCAGACAGTTTTAACAACACACAAATGACACCACTCCACCTGACAAAAAGGAAATGTAATAAAACACATGCATTAACACACAAACACTCACTAAAAATAAACATTTTACCAACAATCATTTGTATTTGAGCCATGTTCCAATGATTCACCCTTACCTTCCATTCAAAAAGAAGGAAGGATGGCAATGAAAAAGGTAAGAGAACAGTAATGTATTTAATATCTGCATCTTAACATCTGAACTGAAAGGTGACAACTGCAGGCAACACCTGTCAGGCTGCTACTGCGCGTTAAAAGGCATTCTTTAATCATTTTCACGGAGGTGATGGTTCATGCAGTCATCAAAATGTCTGGCATGCAACATCAACTTCAAAGTCTTCCTCATAAAAGGAGCCGAGTGGTGCTTTCTCAGCAGAAACCTTTAACTTCAGGATGTCATCTGTACAAATTCAAGTCTGATTTCTTCACTGTAACACTGTATGTGACAACAGTGAGTCTTGTTAAGTGAAGAAATTTGACAGTTGGAATTGAGCAAAAAAAGGGAAAGTCATTAACATTTTATCGGCAAAGCATCCTCTTGTTAATCAGACTGTTTTTTCCTGTATGACCAGCCTTTAAAGGGGACCCATTACACTTTTCCTTATTTTCTGTTACTTACATAATGTTGCAAGGGTTCTTATGAAACGTGGCACATCACTTGTATCATCAGCGAATGTACAAGTGAGCTCTAAGCACTTTAAATTTGGTTTTGCATGATCTCAAAGAGTGTGGATATTCCTATTACAGTAATCTCTACTTTTGAATATAGCAGCCCCGCCTACCTGCTGTTCAAACTGCTTTTTGTGAGGTGCAACCAATCAGAGGAAAGCAGTGTTAAAGCTGCTAGCTTCAGTCAAATGATGAACTAAGTGTCCTCTGTATAAGATTAAGGAACTTTTAACTATGAATTCCAAAAATAAAAATATACAGCTGAAAGAAAAGCTTAATAAGTCCTCTTTAAGCAAGCAGCCAGCGCTGTCATATGACCCACACGTGTTAAAGGTTCAGTATGCTTCAAACAAACTAATTAGTTTGAGCATGCCTGAAAACAAAGCTGTCCTGAATCATCACCCTCAGAGGTAGAGCTAAAGGTTTGCCACTGGAGAACAAGATGTAATCTCTTAAGTAACGTAAAGGTTTATTGGGAGTTAAGGGAGATTTTAACTAAATGAAAAATCATTAGCTGCAAATGTGATCTGTCTTAGTTAAAAAATATCAGTAATGCGAAACCACAAACCAAAGGCATCCACGTGCTGATACCCCACTAAGCAATATCGCTGTGTTTGTGTTAATATATATCTGCATAATGATGACCTGATAACGGCATAAGCACTTTGTTTGAAGCAAACTGTTTTTTTTCCTTTTTAGTTGTATTTGCTCAAACAAAAACAAGAGCAGGCAGGAGAGAGGAGACAAAGAAAATAGTTAACACAGGACACTTTGCATTCTGTTTATCCAGCTTCCCATGCAGGTTGGCAAACTGCACTGTACGCTCATAAACATGCTTGGCTGGCTGTTGGCGCCAGAGCCATGCCAAGGGAAGGTTGCAGCGAGCACAGGCAGGCATCGACTGGGCATCAGTACTGTGGATCCAGATCAATTTGAAGAAGGCAAAGCTGCAAGAGTTCCGAGTTAAATACTGGAATTTCTGTTCATATTGGTAATATAAATGGCGATGCAGCAGAGAAAAACAACCTGTGATATTTGTGCTAATGCAAAGATATATAACCTGAGCTTTGCTTGGTGACAGCTGGGGTAGTTGGAAGAAGGTCAGAGGGTCATGCTGGGTGTCATTTAAATGGCTGTTGTGTTCGACACAGGAAATTAAATATCCAGTCCTTGAGAGGAGGTCTGTTTATTAGACCATTAGGAAGCCCAGGAGTACTGAAAGGTCAGTAGCTGAGCTTCATCTGTGGCTTTTATTTATATGTTTGTCTGTGACTGTAAGATGCCCCAGTGCAGTGATGACCACATAAACGTGATCCATCAGTGTGCAGGCAGCAGGTGGTTGTGGTGGTGGGGGGAGGGGAGGGTTCAAGCAGCCCAGGCCACATGCCAAAAACCTCAGCACGAAGCTGGCAGTGCCCGACTCCAACACCCCCTCTAGCAAACGTACCTTCCTGAGCCATTGCGGCTGTGCTGGTGGTAGCGGCAGGACTGGTGTGCTGCCGTCCCACTATTAGACAAAGAGGAATTCAGTGCGCTACTGGGAGAGAGACCCACTAAACCATGAAAATCTCCTTCTTTTTTCTTTAATAACTTTTTGTACTTCCAAGAGACCTGCTTACTGTTTTTGACATTTTAATTTAATCAATAAAATGATGTAATACCAAACTTCATTTTTATTAGGATGAAGTGAAGCAACAGATGGGAAAATCTTGTCAGAAATAAAATGTCTGAGCCCCAACTTACTGATTTTACTTCTTTGTTTATTCTACAGTGAATAAACAAGCCTAGGCTTACGAACAAAGCATTTCAGAGGTCTGGCTGGTCTGCTTACTTCAGTCTGGATCAGTCTTAGCCTTTACAAAGTAGATGGACATAATCCAATGGAGCTGCTTTGCTTACATGAAGGCATATAAACACAGGGCCGATAGCATTAGTGCATTAGCTTGCTAGTCCATTGTCCAGCCCGCAAATAGGTTGTTCAATCAAAAGTGCACTGTGATCAAACTGCTTATGAGGATGAAATCCAAGCCAAACCCCTGAAGTGCAAAATCAAATCCAATCGGTGTGGCTAAGGGAAGAAGATGGTAGACTGGAGATACAGTAGCAGAACAACAGTGACATGTATCACTTGGTTTCTATGAGAGATAGGATCCGGAAAGAAGTGCGCTCCTACTGAGTGTTGACAATTTTAAACTAACTACACTCACCTGAAAAGTTCCTGGACACGAGCATCGTAGTGAGGATAGCTCCCTAGAGTAAAGGCAAATAATATACAAGATTATAAGCACAAGCTAGTGAGTTATGTGTATGTTTAACTGTGTTCGTGCTTACTTTAAGCTTCCTTCTGGCATTGAACTTGCGCAGACATTCCACAGTCTCTTGACGGTGCATCATGGAGGCCACAGTGGATCGTTGCTTTAAGTAAAGAGGAAATGGCAACATTAAGTATATCACTGTTACACCGTTATTGCCACTTTTTTAATAACTTGTCCATTTTTATACTGGTAAGACCTAAAGTTAGGGGTGCAGCCATATTGGACAGACAGGTATTCTTACACAGGCAGATGTACCCAGTCACTGTCTGCTAGGCCTCACCGGTGCTATTCTGAACAAGACCTTTTAATTATATCTGTGCTTTTGGAATATTTTACCGTTTATCGCATAGTTATCACCTGGTAACCACCGGTTATCAGATAAAAATGTGTATTACCAGTTGGCAGTTGGTTGTGGGAGGCTGCTTGCTATCTTTTTAAAGAAACCGGTGGCAAAGTGAGTCACAAAGAGGGTGCTGCACTAATAATCTCCTTGTGATAGCTTTGGTCACTAGCAGATTTCCATGGTCACCCAGCAGAGGATGCCTGCTTGTCTGCAAACACATGCCAACTATTCTGTAATGAAACTGGAAATGGGGACAGTTTCCCAACAAAGTAAAAGCCGCACCTTTTAAAACATAATGGTTTCAGCAGTAAGGCACAACATTTACTCTGAAGGCAAATGTTCTCCATTTTCAGTATGCGTAGCAATTTAAGTTTCACTACCAAGTCAGTTGTTGAGTGTTTGCGTACAAGTCGGCAACTTCCACGCAAACTACTGGTGACTTTGAAAATCCACCTGCGAGAAAAGCAATTACAAGAAGGTTTTTAATGAAGCACCCTCTTTGCCAGCAACCATTTGCCAATCAGTAGGGAAATGCACACTTTTCCTTAGCGACTGGTCTCTAGGTCTCTGTGACTGAGGCCAAACCAATCTTAGCTGGTAACTTAGCACTCCACCCTCTTGTCTAAATATAGTGAATATAGAAGAGGTGGTGGTGGTGGTCACATACACCACCTCTTCTATAGCACTGACACTGAAGCATCTATGTGTAAGCATCCATCTTCTTTATAGAGCCTGTATATGTATCGTTGACTTGAGATTGAACTCACAGATATGTGATGGGCCGAGATGAAGAACTGCTTTAGAAAATCTCTTTGAAAAGATAAAAACCCATGAACATTAAAATACAAGAGGAAGGGACCGTGACTCCAAAGGTGCATTCTGGTAAGAAACATTTAATCACCATTTTGAGGCTATGACAATAATGGCATTGTGTACAACTGCAACAATGAATTCTTTGTAATGCTCTACAGCTCTGATATGCTCCCCTGAGTAGCTTTTCATCAACAGGCAGGAGCAGCTCATGTGTATTCCAACTCCTCTGTGATACCAAACAGAATGAAAAAGTCTGCTTTGTCAGGGACTTATAAATGAAAACTTTTAGAAGTGGGAGCTGTAAGATAAGCCTACGGGGCTCTTACATTATCTGGGCGACTCCTTACTCAAGTCCTTAACAATAAAAATGGAAATTATTGTCCTTGTGCTTTATCTGATAACAAACTACATTTATGCTGTTAAATTGTTATTGGTGTTAAAATTATGACTTATGACTTTACAGGTCTTTTCTGAGTTCCTTAAATGTGCGTCTTGTCCAAATGTGAGACAAATAAACCCAAACTTTTATGTCTCAACCTACAAAAAGCTACAAATTCTGCTCTAGTATATAATGTCATTCTGTGCATGTTTTTAAAACTAGCCATTTGGATCAAAGATGTGCTGTTATTCTGAATAGCTGTGTTAGAAATGAAATACAATGTAAGACAGGTGTTCCTGGGCTGTGCTGATGTAAGAGTGCTTAAGAAAGAAAAACTGTGACATGATTTGTTTAAAGCTGGCAAGAAAAACTACATAAAAAACAAAGATAAAGACAAGTGTGACTTACGCAGACCCAGGGATGCTTGAGGGCCTGGTCGGCAGTGATTCTTTTGGCGGGGTTAATCGTTAACATCTGATTGATCAAATTCTTGGCCTCAGGGGTCACTGTGTCCCACTCAGGAGAAGGAAACTGAAGGAAGGCGAAGAGGAGGAAGAAACATATCACTGAAAAACTGGTAAAACAAAAACTGATGTTTCCAAGCCATGATTAACTTGCTGTTGTTTAGCATTGATTAGACATTTCTATATTTAGCACTTATTTAAAATTTTAACACTGGCATTCCAGCACAACTGAGCAATAAAAATAAAAAAACATAGTTTGTAGAGCCTGAAGAATGCTTACTCAGATACAAGATCCAAAAAAGATGGTAGTAAAAGCTTTTCTTTTAATTGACTGTGATATTTAAATGACTAAACCAGATTTCCTACAGTGTTTGCACCTGTATTTACCCAACATGTAACAGATTAGAGTTGCAAACTGTATGATCATTTAGAAGGTGCAGCTCTCTCCTCATTGTGCATGCATTCAAAGGAGGGTAGGGAAAATTTCCAGCAAAAGGCAGGTTGAGTGAATTAAGGTTGTGCAACTTGCAACTTTTAACTCTGTAGGGCAAATATCCACACCTCTCAAGACCAGGAACAAACACAAGTCATAAGCGAGGTTGTAGCAATGTAAAGTAATACTCTAAATGCAGATTTACAGACAGCTCTTATCCATTAATAAATATAACTTTGTTTGTGCTAATCAATCGTGTCCATAAATTTTTACAGGCTATGAGCAGCTGATCAATGTTACCTCATAATAACATCTACGGCATGTGAGTAATTTGTTTATCTTTAATTTGTCATATTAAAACACTATCACAACACCCCCATGAACAGATTAGGTTAAATTGGCCTTTGTTTTCTCTCTGAGGATTAATTTGTCTTGGACACAGTTGAAGGAGCAGCACACATGTACAAACAAACAACAGTTAGCACCAGAACATACGCACATAGACAGGAAACACAATACTGTACACAAAAGTGTTGTGCAGATACCCTGCAACAACAAACGGCACATACCTTTCCAATAAGATATACATGTGCACACTCCTGTGGGGAACGGTTATTTCCCTCTTATGTCTGTATATATCATTGTAGGGTCTTTACCTTATAAACAACATACAACACCTTTAGGTGACTGTTTTTGTGATTTTAAAAAAGTATATTTTGCTTGTTTCTCTTTAAAACATATTTGACTTCATTTGTTTTGGAACAGGCTTAATATGTGAAGTTGAGCAACGATTTGTCTGTCTTTGATGGGCAATTTCAGTGGTATAACAAAAGGGTGGAGTCAGCAGACATGTTTACTGCTAAAAGTCAAAGCAAGCTTTCAACAGACTTTTACTTCAAACATATCAGATGTCAGTTACCGATGAAAGAAAAAAGCAGAAATTCAAGGTATCTGTGTGACAGTGATGATAACCAAGAAGTGCACATTATTATAAGTGCTCGTCAGTCACTTCATATTATTGTTCATATTATGCACATTCATTAGATGTGGTTGCTTCCAATTATGTAAATTAATATGGGTAATAAATTCCTATCTCCCAGAGGACAATGACGAGAGCTGATGAATAAGCCCATTGCTCTCCCATAGTGTATCAGTTATTTTTTCTGCAGCAAGATGAAAGTTATACAATGCCGAGTAGCAAGCCATTAAAAACGAAAATTAAATTTCTAAATTACTTGCATGACAGAATTTAGAGCATGTTATTTGACAACACTTGAAGTGATGGTGTCCTGCAGAGCTCATCTCGATGCTCCGGCCTTGTAGTTACGAATACACATGAACTAATTTGGAAACGGGAAATGATCAGAGTATCACAATTAAAGTTTCATGAATTCAGGTCGAATTCCCTCACAGATGTCATGAAACTTAACTCTCATTTCCATAGATGCAGGTACAAAAACAACGCAAAACGCCTGCTCTAACCCTGAATACGCCCAAAACTATGTGTTCCATTAAAGACCAAAGTGCTTATTGAAGCTCTAGCTAATAAGGTTTTTGTAATATTCTGAATCAAATGTAAATTCTTAAACAGTAGTTTTAAAGTAAAGACCCCCTTTTGCCTTCAGAACTGCCTTAATTCTTTATGGCATAGATTCAACAAGGTGCTGGAAACAGTTTGAGAGATTTTGATCCATACTGATGTGACATTTCATTTCAAAGTTGCTGCAGATTTGTCGGCCGCACGTCCATGACGAATGATCCCAAAGATGCTCTATTGGATTAAGATCTGTGGAGGCCATCTGAGTACAATGAACTTATTGTCGTGTTGGAAAAATGTTTGAGATGATCTTTGTGTGCATTTTTCAACTGGAAGCAGCCATCAGTAGACACTGCGGTCATAGAGGGATGGACATGGTCGGTAACAATACTCAGGAAGGTTGTGCTCAACTGATACTAAAGTGGGCTAAAGTGTGCCAAGTATATATAACCCCTTCCCCCATATCATTACACTTTCATCAGCAGCCTGAACAGTCGAACTTTCATGTTGTTACACCAGATCCCAACATTACCATCAGAATGTTGCAGCACAAATTGAGAGTCATCACATCATGCCACACTTTTACAATCAGTCATTGGGCAATGTTGATGAGCCTTTTTCAGTTCCAGCTTCAGTCCCTCGTTCTCAGCTGACAGGAGTGGGAACCAGTGTGGTCTCCTGCTGCTGTAGCACATGTGCTTTATGGTTCAACAGGTTTTCTGTTCAGAGATGGTCTTCTGATGGTCTACTTTGGTTATAATGAGTGGTTATTTGTTACTTCCCATCAACCTGAAGCTGCATTTCAGTCATCATGTAACATAGAACTGGTGCTCATTGGATATTTTTCTCTTTTTCAGACCGTTATCTGTAAACCACACAGATGACTGTAAAATCCTAATAGATCAGCAGTATCTGAAAAACTTACACCAGCCCATATTCTGATGCTCAGTTTGAACTTCAGCAGGTCGTCTTGACCATGTCTACACATCTGAATGAGTTGCTGCCATATGACGGGATAATTAATTACTCACTTTAACAAGCTGTTAAACAGCCGTACTTAATAAAGTTGCCAACAAGTGCATGTTACAGGGATATGCCTTACATAAAACAGTGGAGAATGAAATGGCTAATTCAGCTAGGAGCAGAGCTGAGTCTTTGACAGTAAAACCAAGAAAGAATCCCAACCCCAAGTTTCTGATGCTCCAGATGGAAAATAAACTTGTTCAAAAGAAGGATTACAGTATAAGACAGGAGAAGAGGTCCCAGATTATGATTTTTTCCAAATTGGGAGATTTGATCAGATTTCAAGTATCATTTTGCACGTGGATTGGGTCAGATCCTGTAACCGGATCATCCTACAAAATTACCACACACCCTGATAATAATTGCTGTGCTATGATTTGAGCTTTTTTTTTTTAGGAGTAAAATGATCAATTATAGAGAAATATAGAAGCAAAAAAGTACCTTTGTCAATGTTTTTCTACTTTATTTATCCCAATAAAAGTTGCTGAATCTAGCAACAAAGTAATCTGAAGTTTGATGAGAAAGTGCTGTAGAAATGCATATCATACCGAATTTTTACCATATGCAGGTTGCAGGTAATTCCACCCCCAGTGTGTCTGTTTGCACAGCCTTTATTAGTGAGCGTCATTTGTTTGTCTCTGCTGACAGTGCCTCTGGCTCTTATTTGCACACTCACTTATAATTTAAATACAGGTTTTACAAGCATTATGGTCTGATTACTAAGGAACTGTCACTTGAAAAATTATACTAACAAACCTTCAGGCATCTACCTATAGTTTAGCATAGCAAAAGCATGGATGTGCATGGAAAAAGCACTAAAAAGAGAATATCAGTTTAACTCACCAAGCGGTTGACTCTTATATAAAATACAATATTTAGGCCAAGATTGTCCCGTGTATGCTGCATCTGTTTGTTTTAAATCAGCTCTAATATGTCATAATTGTAAACGCTGTGTCTCCAGCCTGATGTTGCACTCTGGGAGGAGTTAAAAACTTAACTTGTGTTCACACAACTAGTATTTCAGTATATATTTACAAACCATATTCAAGTTTAGCCACCATCAAGGTTAAAAAATGTAACTCTGATGGCTCAGAATCCTCCAAACACGACACCAACAATCCAAAGCAGACACAGAGAGTCATAGGGATTTGTCCCTCCCTAGGAAATGTAAACATTACAAAGTCTTGTGTTGTTTGTGTAGCTGGCTGTGTCTGCAGTACACAGAAAATAAACACACATCAAAGTGATATTCTCCGTCCACTGACAATGCCATGCTGGAATTCAGATCTGCACAGTGCAATCATTATTCTGCATCATAACTGTCTGCACATATGACAATACAGTTCAAAAGGAGAGGGTGGTTAATACAAGAATGTGAGTACTTACATCATAAGCACCGGCCTTAATTTGTTGGTAGAGTTTGTGTTGGTCCTCATCCCAGAATGGAGGGTAGCCCACCAGCAAGATATACAGGATCACACCTGACACACACAAATGTAAAAAATACTGTACATACACAGTTAAAAAGAAAAAAATGTTTATTTGGGCTTATAGCAGAGTTAAGGGCATTTATCACTTAAAATGATGTGGGCTGCTGTTTATGAATCTGGCTGGTTGTGTTTCGGCCGAATATATCAAATATTTAACTAAAACTTACTGCAGGGAAATGACTGTTACAGGAACGTTTCATGAAGTTGTTGCTTAAAGATTGCAAAGTCACATGAGTTGTGAAAGACATGGTAATGCTGTAGTGAACCCATATCTAACAAAAATGGAGAAAACGGGTCTGCTAGGAAATGACTGTGCCTACAGTCTGAAAACTTTAGGACTGACCACATGCCCATATGTCCACTGGCTTGCCATATGGGTCCTTTCTCAACACCTCTGGGGACAGATACCCCGGAGTTCCTGCAAAACCTGCAAATATAGAAAAATACAAGCATGTTATACCTATATACAGTACACAGTGTGACTTCTGATTACTACTACTACATTATGACAGGTTTCATACATCTTTCTGTGCTTTGTGCCAGCGCTGTGTTTTAAACAAATTAGCAAGCTGAGATGATCTAAACATTCAGTCTTCATCTCTTTGTGCTACTTACTCCAGCAGAACTGTGCATAAGTCTTGAGCTTCTTCTCATTTCTTTATATTCTCCTTCCAAGAAGACCATCCTTCTTGTATTTTTTTTAAAGTGGACTTGAGCAATAGCTATCCAAGTTCTTCTTTGGAGATTGTCTTCTTTTTCACTCATTTTCAGTACATTCTTTGCATTAAAGCATTCCCAAATAGTGACAGTGGAAGGCTATCAGTCATTGATTGGCCTTCCCAAAATTATCGAAACAGCGTGAGATCATCTTGACAGAGAGAATGGAACAAAAGGCAGCCAACAGCCAAAGAAGGGCTTTGCATGTCCTTCAAGGAGCCTGGACTGAAAAAGGTAAATAACTTACAAGAAAGCGTGCGTAAGAAATTTCAGACTATGTTGAAGAATAAGGGTGGTAATGCAAAGTTTGTTAGAATTTTGTAAACTTTGTTTTGGCATTAAATACTGTATTTCCATGTATGTTTACACATTTCAATAAATTCCAATTGTCCCAGCAAATGATAAAGATGTGAGGGCTGCCCTGAGACTTTTGCACAGCACTGTATATCACTTTAAGCCTATCCTGTTTGCTGCAGTTTTAAATGTAAACCTCAAATTTATGATGTTACATGAACATCAACAGCACATCATTTGAAATGCTACAGATTAAGTTTAATAAATGATCTTTCTTACCAAACCACGCCTGCTGGTCCCCTTGAACCTCAATAGCGAGGCCAAAATCTGCAAGCTTCACCGCCGCTCCCTTCATCTTACTGGCCAGGAGCAAATTTTCTGGCTGCAATACAGAGACAAATAATTCTTCAGAATGAAGAATAGCTTCACCCTAGTGACTGATTTTATTATTATTATTTTTGTCAGACAAATCTCAAGTTAGAAAGAAGTTATAAACTGTAATTCTTATTAAATAAAGGACAAACAAATGCTCACCTTTTGGTAACCTTTGATAAATTATTTCTATTCCCCGATAGAATAAAAATAATGAATATAATAGCAGATTGGTACACTTGTACTTAAACAAACTTGTTTTATGTGATAAACATACACTTGATTAGAGGCAACAGAGATGAGCATGTGCATGACTTAGAGAAATGTCCTTTCTGTCTGGATGACTGAATGGGCCGCAGGAGCATTATGACATCTACAGTAGTAATGAGCCATGATGCTGTCAAGTTGGCTACAATGGTTTTCCCCAAAGCAAAGACCTTTTCAATCAGCTGTCACAGGATTTAACACAGCATTCTTACTCGGTCCCTCTGATGATACTATTGTGCAAAAGGTCAAGACTTGGCAAGCATAAGGATGCATCAAGTGTGTTTTAACTCATTTCCTCTTTTGCCTCTTTCCCCTATGTCACAGCTTTTTTTTTTTTTTTAAATAGATTAATCGTGTTACTTGATTATGAGTAGCAGTGTTTTATTTCAACTTGTTTCAGGTTTTTCATTCTCAACACCAGGTAAACATAATTTACAGGTTGTCTCTGTCCAAGTGGCAGTATCTACTTTTAGCCCTCTCAGACTTTAACTGGGACCAGCTTAGAGCAGTAGCTCTGCATTACTTAAAGTTAAAATACCCTCATTACTCTTGCACTGGGCCTTGATGGAGCACATTAGTTCATCCTGTGTTTGAAAAACACCATTTAAACACACCATTTCCTTCTTTTAAATCAACTTTATTCTGATGGCTGCACCTTATAATCAGATCATAGATCAGCAGGCCTGTGTGGCTTCTTACAGTTAGATGTTTAACCTCCATGGCCATATTTCATTATCCTTTATTTATCCAGGTAAAAAGTCTCATTGAGATTAAAATCTATTTTTCAAGAGAGACCTGGCCAATATTAAGGATAGCCCATGTCTTAAACAGAGCATTTAGAGGAGTCTGTAGCCTGAAATTATGACTCACAGGGGTTACTTTCACATATACTGACCCCATTATTCGAAATAATAATTATGTTTAATATATATTTGAAAATGAACTGATCCTGCTTAAGCAACATTGCATGCTTGATCATGTTACTAATACTGCTCTAAGTATGAGGAATATCATCTTAACTGAAGACATGGTTCACTTCATCCTGTTAGCAATTTCTGGTTTCATGTTTCTGACATTTTAGAGTTACACCTTAATTCTCCATAGCAGCTATTCAAAATCAGAGGGGTAAACAAAGTGCACTGAAGTCTCACATTAGGCTGGTGCAGAGTGTAGTTAGTTAGAATGCAATGGAAACTGCAACGTCACATCCAGCCAGCATTCTGATCTCAACCACGTGTGAAACAAGTCCGTACAGTCTAACCTTGTTCTTCAGAAACCTGATTCATCATTTCAAGTTAAAACAACAGTTAAAATTGTCCAGGTAAAGCTTTCCCCAATTTTCCTAATTACTTCTCCAATTCAGGGTTGGATGGAGCTGGAAGCCTATCCCCACTCACACTGGGCAAAAACGTGGGGTCAACACCGCAAAGGCTGCAAGTCAGTCATAGTGACATGTACAACTGCATCCTCAAACACACACATACATGCCTTTTGACTGTGGCGGAAAGTTGTACCCACGCAGGTGCAGAGAGAACATGCAAACTCCATGTGGAAACGCCTCAGAACCTTCTTGCTTTGAGGCAACAGCAGTAACCACTGCACCACGATGCCACTGCTAAAAGCTTAACCTCCCAGATGTAGCAATGCCTGTGATCAGATCCAGATAGTGTCAACTTAATCCCAGGTGTTACTGGGGTCTAATGGTGAACCTGAGCAAGGTAAATGGTGCGGCTCTGCACTCAAGACTACAAGTCCCAAGTGTCAGGCCTGACGTGTCTATGTTTGTGTGTGTGTCTGTGTTGAGGGCAGAAGTCTTTGTAGTTGTTAGCAGTCCTCAGTGCCTCATAACTGGACAGATGGATGGATGGGTGGATGTCAGAAGCTTGTACCAGCAGTTGCTGGGCTCTTAGTCCGTTTCTTCTCATCTGTCAGTCTATCCCTCCCTGTGTAGTTTTCCACCCCTCCCCTCCTGCTACCCCCACCCCACAACCCACCCAACAGGGCAGAGCTGAAATAATGGGGAAAAGAGACCAAAAAGAGGGCAAGTAAAAGCAACAGAAGAACAGAGGGACAGACAGATAGAGATAGATAAATGGGGGGTGGCATAATCAGTCCCTACTCTGGTGCTGCAGCAACCGGGTGACCTCACCCTATAGTTACCATGACAACCCAGCCTGCCACCAGCTGACAGCACTCAACTCTTTCTCTCGAATTCTTGTTTTCCCTTGAGCGAGTGGCCCTTCCAGGATGACAGAGAGGCGAAAAATATGACATGCGTCTGCGAGTGAGGTCACACCTCTCCGTGGCCCACTTCAATGCCATTATTGGTATTTTTATGGCTTTAATGCAGGTACTGCATTCAGCAGCTCTATCCCCTGGATGCTCTTGTGGGTAAAAAACAAAACAAAAATAAACAAAATCAGAGTATTTCCTATGTGATGAAATCAGGGATTCTAATGCTTTTAAGACCCTCTTCATTGAAAAACAAATGCATAGACAGATAAAATACTTTAGCAAGTTGCAGATGGCAAATGTGTTGTAAAAAGTTACTTGTTTGTGCATTAAGCAAATGCAGAGTGACACTGGAGTTTTTGATTCTGGTATTCACTCTGCGTTGTTAAATACATGACTACACTAGTCACTAAGATAGTGCATAGCAATTAGTCACTGATAGTATAAAGATTACCAGATCAGTAGTTTGACAGCTGCTAAAAATATATCTATATATTTATAATAACAATGTGTCAAATCAAAGTGAAACTGTGTCACTATGAAAGGGTCCCTTTAATCGTGATGAACACATTTTTAGTTTCCACAGTGTCTGGTTCTCTCTCTCACCTCAGCTAGCCTCAACACTTGTTCTGCACAACCAACCCGGATAAAAGAGACGCAATAAGAAACTTGCTGATAGAAAATGTGTGATAGTAGAGACCAAAACCGAGCTAAGAGATAGTGAATAATAGCCTTACACTCATCAACACTAAAATAACTCTGGATGAGTCATCGTGCTGCTCTGTAATCACTGGCAGGTGGAAAATAACAATTATTTACGAATAAATTCACTACATCAGTATGCAAGTTACACGCTTTAGCCCTAATGGCAAAAATCTCGACTTCTACAGGTTCACAGTTGGCTAAAACTCTTTTTTAAGCACTCTGCCAGACCGTTCCAGTATTTTCCCTGACTCAGTTTTTTCCAGCTCATCATTTAAGCAACTATGATGATAATGCACTTACTGTAAATTGCTTTGGGCAAATGCATGCCAAATGCATATAATGTGATATATAATGAAGTCTGTACTATATAAAATATCCAAGACTTCAAGTTTTGATAGTGTTTATTCTATTAAACAGACATATTTCAATTAGTTATTTGCAAATTCAGCCTGATATGTTTAGGATTTTGGAACAATATCCAAACATTAAAGAATGGGTTTAAAATAGCTGCCCCACCAGCAGGTCGTCGGAGTGTATAATTGTATGCTAGTGTACCATTTGAGAAGACTATAATAGTGCAGCATGAAAGCAGTTATGAAACATGAAAAGGGAGTTGTACATTAACAACTAATCTAATACATTGCTGTCCATAGCCCTCATCATCTATCATCATTATCATCTTTCTAAACCTCTTCCCTCTCCAAGTGCATTTGATACTGACATCCACTGGCAAGCTAAAAAAAATAAATAAATAAAATAAAAATAAAAAAATCAATGAGAAGTAACACAAGTCCATTTACACCACTCGGATAAAAAACGATTGTGCATCGTCCAATTATGTTCGTCTATTTACCCTCAGAGTAATGGCTTAATTTTACACTGTCACATAAAAGTAGACAGACAGTTAAGTAACCTTAAAAGTTTAGGGCTCTGAACTTAGTACTGGTACAATTATCCAGGTGTTTAGATCTCAGATTAGTCTTGTCTTTATTTAATATTATTGTATTAACGTTAAAATTAACGAAATTTGAAAGCGCACAGCTGCAGAGTGGTTTTGGTTTCTGCCAGGGGTGCACAGACTTGCTGCAAGGGAAATCGTCACTGGCCGTCATCTCACCCACCGACCCGCTATTAATAGCAGCTGGTTTGCTTTCGTCACTCCTCAGCAGTGCAGGAGGGAGAGGGGGAGGAGGGCAGAGAGCAATAGAGAGGAAGGAGGGAGACGGATAAAAGGGAGGAGGGGTGTAGGCAGAGGATTGGGAATGCAGAAGAAAGCCGGTGAGCAGAAGGATGACGCTCATCCCTTAAGTTGGTCTAAACGTCACTGCGTGACGTCTGTGCGTGTGTGCAAGAGCGCTCAGACATGATGTGAATTTCCACACGTCTTTAATCTTCATTTACAACAAAGTGCTAGTCACTATTCAAGTGATTTATATAGTATACAAGGTACTTCGATATTCACCAGAGGTGTGTGATCACTCACCTTGAGGTCCCTGTGGACAATATCGTGCTGGTGGATGTGGCTGACGCTCTCCAGGATCTGATTAATGCAGTGGCTGGAAGAGACAGAGAAGGATGAGGAGCACAAGACAGACACATTCGTCAATCCACAGGAGATCACAAATGCAGACTGAAGCAGAAGTTTTAAAAAAGAAGAAGAAGAAGAAGAAACTAGTTTAGGGTGGAATTCATATTACGTGACAGTTAAAGTACACGACGAGGATATGGTTGAACAGGTTTCTGTTGTTCACACTGTATAGTGTCACAGTATTAAAGTAAATTGGTAGACAGCTCTTCCACTGGGCACATAACAAAATTACGAAGCGCTTTAAGCTTTGCCATTATTATATGCAACCAAAAACACCCAGAGCCTTGACGTAACCCTGCATTAAGAGCCAGGTTATGGCCTCAGTCATCCCAAGTGGCCCATGGATGACACGATGAAAAAGAAAGCAGGGTACAGAAAATACAGCAACCCATTTCCAGACACTCTTTCTAAAGAGACAATGCAACCTGTTACAAGAACGGAGGGCTACAAAGAGGAATACAATGCTCTGCTCTCCCACTGCTTCCTTAGTTCTGCTCAGCTGGCCAATCACAAAGTGGCTACAAATGTCAGATCATTAGTGGCTGTGGGTCCGTGGTAACAGACACCCACAATGCAACACAGGAAGGGTGTAGGGGTGTGTGTGTGAGTGAGTGTTTCAGACGCTAAACTGGCATTCACATCCCCTTCACACCAGCAGTGTAGAGGTGAGAAAAGAGCTGCTCTCTAGTTATGGTTGCTGTGTGACTACTTCAGCAAGAGAAGCACTATCAATGTCTTGAAGGAGACCCTTTCAGAAAATGTGCCCGTAAATCACATTTACCTCGCCCTTACAGAAGAATTTTGTCTAACTTTTTTTTTTTGGCTGATCGACTAAATCCTTGCAACCAGGGTCTTTTTCATCAAATTTGCAACATTCTAGTGGTTGATGGGCAACACAAAATCATTTCCTGTTGCTCATTTTGACACTGAGGCTGTAGTCTCAGTCATATGCCGCAAGGCTGAATGCAGTAGTTTGATTCTGACCAGTGGCTTTTTGCTGCATGTCTTCCTCTTTCTCCCTGCCTTCCGGTCTCTCTTTACTGTGCTATCTAACAAAGGCGCAAAAACCCAAGTCAATAAAAAATTATTATTATTTGGATATACAAGGGTATACTCTCGAGGAGAAAAGTGCAGCATTGACAGTTTTTGGCCTGATTCATTATTTTCGATAGCTGAGGAAAAGACTCCAAATGAAAAACACCTGCCTGTTCACATGACTGTAGATGCCCAATCCTATGAGCGACTAACAGCTTAAAATGTTTGCATTTACTGAGGTTTTTCCTGTGAGACGATGATGAACGCAAAACTATAAAGCACTTAACTAGCAGCAAGGTAAGGTTTTAGGCTTTCTGTATGTGTGAACACATCGAAACTGTTGTTTGGTCTTGTTACTATTTTAAAAAGTAAACTGTATCCAGCCATGATGTCAATAGTTCATCCAAGGGTCTAAACTCTCCAATCTAAATGGAAAAAATGGCTCAGAGTCTGTGGTTATATTTGCTTAAAATAACACTGTTTAAATGATTTTATATTCTAGCTTTTTATATTTCTTTATAATTAGATCAGGCTAAAAAGGCTAGAAGGTAGAGTGTACTCAACACATTGTGACAGATAGTCAAACTAGAGATTAAGTGCATAATCAAACCTACCCCAGCAACAGATCAACTGATTAGAAGGTAACAGTTCAGTCAACCAACAATTTGGCTGACTAAAGCCCCACATTACACTAAGCTAAACACCTGATTTATTTATGAACCCCCCCATGAGCCATGTAAGATTTATAAATGTACCTGCAATCTTTGAGCAACATTCCCGTGTGCTTGGAGCAGAGGATAAGTGGTGCAAGAAGAAGTATGTGGTGCATTTTTTAAGTAAATGAACGTGACGAAAGAAATGTGGGCAGGGTGTGAGGGGGGAGTCTTATGTAAGCTTGTCCTCAGCATGCATATCTACAATTCTTTCGGCTCAGTTAAAGTTGCTATTATTTCTCTTAAAATAAATTGAGCTTGGCATTTAGTAAAGGTGAAGTAAGGGACAACAGCGGGAGGGGGCGCAGAGACAGATTTAGGGAGTATTGTCGTCTCTCTGCGAGAGAGAATCAAGAGTGTCCAAATTAGAGCACAACAGGACTTGAAATTTATCCCGCCATTTATTCTGTCCCTACCCAGCTTCCTCATACACATATATGACATTTATTATTTTTCATGTGTTACTGAGCCTATTTTATCTTCAGCCTAATCTAGTATAATGCCTATTGTACTATTTTCCTCTCGTACTTACCTTAACTCTATTGATTGCCTTTCGCATTCTCTATTGCAAGTTTTGACATATTTTTTTAATTCTGCTATTTAAGTCATTATCTAACTGATTAAAAGCTTTTACATCATGGTTAAGCGCTTAGGCATGTAGGTAATGCAAAAAAACAAACCTCAACTTCGGACAACAAACTAAAAATAAGTTTTAAACTCAGAGGACAGCTTTGTCATTGTTTATTAATGAAATTTAAAAGCACTGAGTCACTTGGTCCAAAATAAAGTGTATACAGGTTGTGCCAGAAAGCCCTGGTTCTGCTGCTGCAGCACAAAGTACATTAACACAGATTCAAATCGCAAAACATTTTATGAGAGTTCACAGCAACCAAAAACAAAAAGGCACAAAAATCAATTTTGTGCTAACTTAGTGTACCTGGCATCTGCTTCACTGTAGTACTCTCTGGCGACAATGTCCTCAAACAGCTCGCCTCCAGTGACTCTGCGGAAACATACATGAAAAATAGAAACTTTGTATTTTGTGTTTATTTCTGAGTGAAGATCCCCAGCACAGATGGAAAACAAGCATACTGCAGACAATATCACCAAAACATGCTTTTTAAAGATCAGTTTGTCTTTTTTTTCCATTTTTACCCCAATTAACTGCTATTTGTGGACTAACACATGAGAAAAAGTGAGTTCTTTTTGTAAAGTTGGAGTCATTACCTCTAGACAATAAACAAAAATTGATCAACAGAGGAAGAAAGGCCTGAACTGGTAATGTGTGTGTTTGTACTGTGATTCACTCACAGGTCAAAGACAAGGTAATGGAAGCCTTCCTCTGCGATGCTGTCATGCAGTCGTACTAGTGAGGGAGAGAAACACAGAAAGAAACAGAAAGAGCCATCAAATAAAAATCTGCAAATCAACTTTAGGTGTTTAGGTTGGAGGTTGCGTGCAGTCACTTCAGGCTTGTTAGTTGATCACAGCCATTGACATGTCGAAGAGGTTAACACGTGAGGAGCGGATCGAAATCGTGTTGATATCTGGTGAACGCAGTAACCGGGTCATTGCAGCAGATTTCAATGCAAGACACCCTACGAGACCACCCATCTCCCATGCTACAGTCAGCAAACTGTTTCATGAAACTGGTTCAGTGTTGGATTTGCCAAAATGTGGACGCAAGAAAACTCACTAATGAAGAAACATCAGTGGCTGTCCTAGCTTCATTCAGCAAGAGTCCACAGCGTAGCACTCGCCGCATGTCACTGGAGAGTGGCATTAGTCGAACATCCCTTCGGCAGATATTAGCTACTCACAAAGGCAAACATTTATGTGAATGGTGACGTTAACAAACAAAACTACCTGTCTTGGTCTGACACTAACCCACATTGGATGGATCCCTCCAGGACTGTTGGACCAACAAAAGTGATGGTTTGGTGTGGTATATGGGGTACAACGATAATGGGTCCATTCTTCATCAATGGAAATCTCAAGGCCACTGGATATTTGAAATTGCTACATGATGATGTGTTTCCCTCTTTATGCACTGAAGCTGGCACGTTCCCTGAGTTTTTCCAGCAAGATGGTGCACCACCACATTATGGGTGCCAGGTCCGAGCATTCCTAGATGAACAGTTTCCTGGAAAGTGGATTGGTCGTCGTGGGCCAGTTGAACGGCCCCCAAGGTCTCCCGATCTGACCCCCTTAGACTTTTATCTTTGGGCTCATCTGAAGGCAATTGTCTATGGTGTGAAGATACGAGATGTGCAGCACCTGAAACTACGGATACTGGATGCCTGTGCTGGCATTTCTCCTGCGGTGTTGCTATCAGTGTGTGAAGAGTGGGAGAAGAGGGTTGCATTGATAATCCAACACAATGGGCAGCACATTGAACACATTCTATAAGCGGTCAGAAACCTGTAAATAACTCATGAAAGAATAAAGTTGCATTGAAAACAAGCACATCGTTGTTTTTCTTGTGACATTACCAATAAGTTTGATGTGTCACATGGCCCTCTTCCTATTGACAAAACAAAAGTTGTATCCAAGATGGCCGACTTCTGAATGGCCACCATGGTCACCACCCATCTTGAGGAGTTTGCCCCCTCACATATACTAATGTGCCACAAACAGGACTTTAATATCACCAACCATTTCCATGTTATTACGGTGTATCCATATAAATGGCCCACCCTGTATAACAACTATAAGCCGAGTCAAAAAGGTCTAGAAACCAGTTTGTGACCCTCTGGTCAAAAATGTGATTCCCAATGCTAAACACCTAGTGGACAAAAACATGAATTTCAGTCATTTACCAGTTCCTGAAGTTTATAATGATTTTGGCTTGCCACAAATCACTTACTGGTGTAGGCCTGTGTAAATGGAGATTAAAGTAAATTAAAAGAGGGTGCCCTGTAGACCTGGGTATGCAGATGTAGGTTTGTAAAGAGGTAGGCTAATCTACAAAAATTCTCGATGTCTTTAGGAAATTTTGGTTCTAGAAACTGAGTAGTAGATCGTTATTTCATAATGTCCTTAATCAACTAAACTTGGCTCAGAAAGCCTCTACACATCACTGAGACTCTATAGAAGATAGTAAAAACTGTATTAGACGAAGAATAAAAAAAAAAGGTTGGGGCCTCATTATGCCAAAGATACAGGTACTGCAGCACCATGCAGTAACACCTGTAGTAATATGAGCCACCATGATCAGTTTCATAAGTCAGGTAAGTCAGCAGAAGGTGCCATTTTTCATACTGACAGGCTAAAAGGCCTGTTACCCAACAAGTCTTCACCTGAGTCAATGATGCCTGTTTTACAACTTTTTCCATCAGCAGTGGGTCAAAGTAGAAACTGCTCAGGGACTCATGCATGGCTAAACAGACATGCTCATATATTTAAATAAATCCCAAGGAAAGCATTCAAATCCTGACAAGACAGTCAGCAAACTTCTTTTATTTTTTTATTTTGTTTAATAAAAATGATAATAATGAAAGTTATTAATTGCTAGCTTGGGAACAAAGCCAGGAGAACATACACAGTGAAATGACAATATTATTATGGCTTTGCAAACACACACAAGGTCAGTGATAGAAGGTGTCTCAGTCTTCCTGGAGCACCGGGCGCCTATCTGAAATGATGAGACTGTACAGTATGTAGTCACAGTGCTGCCTGGCGGATTGGCGACAAATAAACAGCCTTTTGGATACAAACACTAAGAGACCTGCTCCCTGTTTTCATTATTTATAATTAGTTTGATACTACTATATCCCTTTATTTGGCTGATTACTGTACCGTATGCAGATTGGCTAAACTTCTTTCTTCAGAAACGAGGATGTTTTACCAAAAGCACAACTTTGATACCGCACCAAGACCATCAAGCTTGCAAATTAAGTAGTAATACAGTTTTGTTTTTTTTGGAAGCTTCAGCGTAAGGATCAAATAAAGAACTATTTTTAGTGTCTTTGCTCTCTGTTTACTTGGTGGTAATTTTGAGGGAAATATCTAGTGGCCATTAACTATTCAGTGTCACATACACAAAACAATGATGCACAGTACACAAAGTAAACAGCGCTGATCGCATTAGTGCGACCAGCTGACTGAGCATGTGTTGGCGTTCAGACTCACTTTGTCTTGTTGGCTGCTGGCCAGTTGCACCATGCAAATATCCCACACAGCGACAGGCCAGGTAACTGGCTGATTTGCATATCACCTGGGGCCATTTGCTTCAAAGTTATTATTAAACTGAACAACACTGAAATGAAACCCAACTTTGGTGCAGTTGTTGTTGCTGTTTTGGTTCTATATAAAAACAAAACAAAAAACTGGGCAACCACAAGGTTTCAGCTTTCAGGGAAACTGTTGGTTTTCACATTCATATTGGCCAAATCTGATCTGTAAGCAACTGAGCATGTTTCACGTGATGAAGTATAGGTATAAAGCAAAAAGCCCCTGAAAAACCAGAAGTGAATATGGCTGTAACACGTTTTCTGTTCTTAAGCCCATCCTCCCTGATAGGAATGGCTTGAATATGATTATCAAAACACATGTTCACAAACTGAAGCTTCTAAGATGTTAATGAAGGTGAACTGAGAACTGTTTCTAGAACTATTTATCCAAAAGTGCTCACGACAAGATCTGAAAGCCAGAATTTATTACAGGGCTGTTGCATTAAGGTCCATTATTTGTATCTGACTGTACCCATTTAACCGTTACTCAAATAAACATTGAGACACCGACAGCTGCTAAAGGGTGCTAATATTCAGTTCAATCCAATTCAACTATATTTATGTAACACCAAATCACAACAAAAGTTACCTCAAGGTGCTAATTTATGAGCACCAAAAACACAAACATGATGAAGAGGTCCAGTTAACAGCCTCAAATTAGCTGAGGTGATGCCTAACAATCAAAGCAGTTAAGTATTTACTCACACGTAACTTTTACAGCACACATACAGTTATTCTTAAGGGCAAAATCTCTGTAGCAAATGACAATGTACGGCCTATTTAAGTAACACACTGTATTAAATACAACAGCATTAAATGTTGATCTACTCTGATCTCTGGTCTGAATAAAACTGAAACAAAAAAAACAAAAAAAAAAGCTGTAGCTTTTGTTTTGTTCAAATTTCTACAGATGTTTTCATGAAACATCTGCATTATCACAGCTGTGTCACTAATCATTTAATCTCTTGGCTCCCAAAGGTCACTCACCTATGTTCGGATGTTTCAGCAGGCGACAGATCCTCGCCTCCCGCTCCAATTTCTGGTGATCTGAGGATAGAAAAGAGCAGAGAGGAAATGGTAAACACTCAGTAATAGTACCAGGAGGAGAAGTCACTTTGTTTTTGTCCAGCATGCAGAACAGACCCCTTTCTCAAAATCCACTGAGTAAGTGGACACAGAACGGCGTAATGCTGAAGTACACAAAAAAAGAGGAGCCATAACATTCACTCAACTGACTGCAGGCCGTGTTCAACATCACTTCTCCAAAAGCACGCTTTGAAAACAGCTTTTTCTGCAGAACTTTTTAACATGTGTTCAACAATTTAAGTGCTAATAAATGATTTATTTCTTTTTCTAAACAACAGATTTTCGCAAACATTAAAAGTTGATATCTTGTTTGGTAGGACTTCAGAACTGCCTGCACCAGCGACTTCGCAACTTGATTAAAAATGTTCTTTCAACTCTGAACTGGTTACACACAAACATATAAACATACTTCATTTTTTTTCTCTCCAATCTCTCCTGCTCCTCCCACTCACCTGAGAACAATCATTTTTCTTCATCTAAACTTGACCAAAATCAATCAACTTGAACTGGAGACGACAGCAAAACACATCATAGTAGCAGAGCCCGATGATGTAAGAGGCCAAAACAGAGACCGTAAACTAATGCATGATTACACAAGCAGACAAACAGCTGTATAGTGTACACACACAGAGACATACACAAAATAAGCACAAGCTTTTTGCACTTAGTGAAATTAGTCTTGTGGGTCTGCCCTTAATACAATCAGTGTCCAGATAATGATTCTAATGGCAAGGGGAGGTTGTCCATGCATGTGTGTGTATGCAGCTGCATGTTTCAGGCAGATTGGTTGCACGGATACAGTAGATACAATGGATGGCATGTCCTGTTGCGGGGTCTAAGAGGTCAGGTTTATGTTGGGCTTTCCTGCCACCAACCAGCTGCTGGTCTCAGTGGACAGATGGAGTTCTTACGTGGGTGCACAGACCTCTGTATGTGCGCCTATGTGTTTCGGTTCGAGTTCGCGACAGAGGGTTGGAGACACTGGACATCCCTAATCCCAAAAATATTAGTCTGACCATCATTTTGTAATTGCTTAATAGATTATCTTCTTGATATATCTTTATATTGTCTGACAATATCTTTTTTTCACTGAAGCTGAAAATCACAGTCACCAATTCCTTACTGCTTTTTTTGTAAACCTTTTGAAAACCTTTGAATTTAGTATCGGGGGGAAACTAACATTGTACTATACACGCTACATAAACACATCAAATAAACCCAATTGGAAACAAAAGTGTGTTATTTGTTTTCTATCATAAAAGCTACAGATATGTACAACTCTAAGCAGAAGTATGGCTCCTGTTGTGAACACCACTTGTTCTGCCCAACTTATATGGCTATCAATATACATTCACCAGGCACTTCACTGTAAACATCTGTTCAACAACTTAATGCATTTAGGAGGGCAAGCACGGTCCATACAACCGGCTGAAATTTAAGTCGAACATAAAAACAAAAATCAACCAAAAGCAAGTTTAAAAATATGAGTTTTAAGCTGTTTTTTTTTTATGTGTGTGTATGCAGCTGCATTTTTCAGGCAGACTGGTTGCACAGATACAGTAGATACAATTTAGGTGTCTTTAAACATGACATTGTTGTTTTGCCAGAAAGATAGGTCTGAGTGTTTTAGAAACTACTACTACTGAGACTTTTTCACACAAAATTTCTAGGGTTTACAGAGAATGATCTGAAACTGAGAAATAGTGACAAAAATAATCACTTGTTAGAACCAAGGCATGCAGAAGAGCATCTCTGAATGAACAACACATTGAACGGTGAAGAAGGCCAGAATGGGTGCAATAGTTGAGTAATTATCCTATTTTCTGTACTCACCAATATCCAACAACATTAGATTACAAAAACACACCACTGTCACAAAGCTCAAACCATCTCAGACTTTGAACATTAATTCACTGTACTCACAAGGCGTCCACAGACTAGATCTCAATCCAATAGAGCACCTATGGAATGTAGTGCATCATGGATGTGCACCCAATCAATCTGTAGTGACGCCATCGTATCAATATGCACCAAATCTCTGGGAAATGTTTCCAGCTCCATGATGAATCTATGTTATGAAGAATTAGGGAGTACCAGGTTAGACTTCCTGAAAGCAAAAGGAAGTCTAACCCAGTACTAGCTGGATTTACTAAAAATAAAAATAAAAAATAAAATAAAAAATGAGATGGTGAGTGTAAATCTATGCACTAAATAAAGAAAAAACCTTGAGGTGACATGCTCTGGTCTACCAGCCAGTCAGTCATGGTAGACTGTCCTAATCATTGTCCAGCCAAAGCTTTGGGAGGTGTTGGAACATCTTAGGTATTTTTTAAAAATAGGAATTTTCCAGTTTTGTTATGTCTCCACAACATGAAAACACAAAAACATATCAAGGAAGTAATTAATGCCATGCTGAAGCAATACATGTGTTATAAATTAGCAGATGAAAAATCTTCACTGTGGAAAAGAGTTTTTTTTAAAGGTCATTTCCAGTTACTTAAAATGTGGTTTACCCATGAACGAAAGGCCATAATGCATCTAAAAACGCATATTTTCCAAAATACCTGTGTACATGTTGATAGAGCCTGAATGAGTAAACATACTGATATCTGCTGTAACACGCATCATTCGCAGTGGAACACGTATGCATTCACGCTGTGTCAAAGTAAATGGTTTGGTGAAAAAAATTAAGAAGCTCTCTTGTCGTCTACTATTAATGTATTTTCATCTCCCTTTATTCGACGCACATTTTTATTTTAATAAAATGAATTTTTGAATGTTAAAATGTCAAAACATATGAAAAGTCATCACATACTATAAATACTACTGATACTGATCTTAGTAACAGTCAACGTTAGTTAAAACTGTAACAGGAGATCTGTGAGTCCTTATAAAGATAAAGATTTGCAGGTGCGATACAGACTAATTACATTTCCTGCATTGCACTGCACAAAGAGCCAGTGGTTTGTTACACAACACCACTGCACCACACAGCATGATGTAGGTAGGACACAAAAGATTAAATTAAAATAAAAAACACTCTGCCTGTGCCTATTATACACAGTGGGTATGTAACTGCAAATTCAATGCTGATGTTTGTTGCATGTCATAATATAATAAAAAAAAAAATGGTACAAGCCAATCAAAGGTGACATGTTAATGTATTAAAGTCTCTAAGATTGAAAGCAGCAAAGACAGTTGTAGTTGAGGAAATAGTTGTACTGTTATGTCATGGGTAATTATCTCATGTCCTCAAATACACCATATTTTTATAAAGGTAGCTGATGGAAACAAGGACCGGCTTCCATTTTATTTAACTTACTTTTCTGCAATGAGTGACACATCTAAGATGAAAAAAGAAAGAAAAAGGGAGAAAAAGAGGAACACAACGACAGACAGGAGAAAACCTATGAAGACAACAAAAGATTCTTGTTAATACTGTCAAGAGAATATGACAAGTTCAACCCCAATTAGTGAGAAAACTGAAGCAATCATTAATATACTAGAACTATAGGTGAAAGCATAGTGTAACTTTCAGTCATTAGCAGATTTGGTGGCAAAACTGTCAATCAGCTGTGCCAGCTGGCATGTTCACGCTCAGAAATCCCCACACTTTTACCAAACAAAAAGCTGTAATCAGTGAGCTAAGCTCATAGGGTGGAGGTACCTCAGAGGTCAGAGAAGGCTTCAGTTGGATCAAATCTCATAACAGGCTGGAAAAACACTTACAGGAAAAGTGAATAGGAAATACTTCCTTCCTCCACAGCAAACACAGAGGGGACTGTAGAGTCAGTGGAAAAACAATTCAGTGGCTACCATGTAAATACATAATTTGTGGTCTTGTGTGCCTACAAAATATTATGAAATCAAATTACACTTCTATATTTGACTTGGCACTCACAGCAAGACACAAATGACAGCAGTAGTACTTCAATATCCTTGTTGAAAGCTAATATTATTTGAAATAAAACATACAACTTTTTAATTCCCTCTGAATGTTAATAACAGTGTTTAAATGTAACCCCAAGTACTGAGAAATGGGTGGCCAGATGACTCGTTCTGTACATTTTAAACAGTTCGTATTTTCAAAGTTTTTGCAGACCTATGAACATTAACTAGCTTAAATAAAAATAAAAAAGTGAGAATTGTTTCAGGATATTTGATAATTTAAAGCTGTAACCTTTGTCTCTTCTTCCTTAATTGCACACAGGTCCGAAGCTATGAATTTCCGGTGAAATCTGTTGCACTCGTCAGCAACAAGATACTACAGGAAAATACAGTAAGGGATGTAACAGTACCCTACATTTAACCCCAAAACTCTGAAACAGCAAGCCAGTCAGCTGTAGTGCTTCTCCTACATATCTCTGCACAGCATACGCAGTGTATACCTGTCCTGTTCAGTTCAATATCTATGCTTTTTGCTTAGGCTTCACAGACACAAAAGTTTTGATAAGTCCAGCATTTTCAGAGAAAAGGAAAATATCAAAGCAGTCTACAGACATTCCACAACCTTCTTCTCAAAGCCATAATGGGCTATTTTGGCTGGTTGTATTCTTAGAAGTTGGATCTGCTTGCAAAAATAGGACTATTTTTCGATCCTGGCCTGATATGACGACTTTATTACGCTTGTGATGGCAGACAAGCTTGGCACCCAGTCTGCTTAGAAACACTGCAAACTGACTGAGGAGTATCAGCAAAAAACAAAAAAATGTGAGAAGAGTTGGTGTCAAAAAGACAAATTTTATAGAAAAGAAAGTGACTGACAGAAAGGTAACTGTAGGCTTTTTCTAGAACCAACAGGACCGGCTAGTAAGTCATTAGAAATAAGACAGACGGGCTGTTATACAGGTGCTGAAAGTTGAACAACAGACCTAAAATTTAGAGAATTAACTCTCTAAATCTGGTATTTCTAAATGGGAAAAAAACATATACATAGTGTGTTTAATTCTGTGCAGTGACACACAGTTTAAGTAAAAATGGAACCATTGTCGAAGTAAGAAAATGTCTTTCAAGACATGTGCAACTACACTAATAACTAGCCAGCCTTGGAACAAAGTCTCTATCAACCGTATGTTGTGTTTTACTCCGTATGTTTGAAAGGCAATTTGCAATCGCACCAAAAAAAGTTTCCCATGAGTCTAACAAAGGCGACTCTATGAGTAGGGATACATTCAGACATGTCTGTAGCAACAACAACAACAGTTTTAAAACAGCAGAGTTACAAAAACCAGGAAGTTGAAAAATACTGGTGGCCACCAGTACTATCTCTCAGTCTCATAGCGGATTCACCTACGGTATCATTTTGAAGATCTAGGTGACACTGTTCTCAATTTATTGTGTTATAAGATTCTGAAAACTTGACCTCTACCCTTTACCTTGAGGTCAGGGTCACTGAGATTGTAAATCATCTGAGATTTTTAGTAGATGCAGCTACAGCATTGCTATCAAATTCAAAATCTTACCTCACCACATTCTTGAGTTATCTCATTCTTAAACTTGGTTGCCACGCTGTCTGCCCACCCACGCAAAGGGCTGATGGTAATATCCCATCAGCCTTTTGCAGCTCAGAGTAAAAAACTAACTTCAGAATAAATAAGAGTTGTTCAGTTTTATAGATACAATATGTTATAGAGGTTTGAATCACTTCACAGCCCATGATACGATATACTTCACTTATGATATGATATACCAACATAAACAGACAAAAATGCAGTACAGTGAAATCCATAAGAAACATAAGGTGAAAGTGACTGTTTTCCACAAGTCCCAAGCCGCCACAGACACAAAAGTTAACCAAATAAACAACTCTATATTAACAAAAGACAACAAAAACAGTTACAGTTAAGTTTTAATGATAAATGAAGCAGTCCTTGTACAGACTAGAAAGCGTTAAACAATTCTGAACACTGTTACGTTAAAAATATCAATTTTCTGCACATGCTATTTTTTCTATGAAATTAACACAAAGAGAAAAAAATACCACATTGGCACTCACTGGCACAGGCCCTAATGATGAATCATATATGGAGGAAGAAGTTGTGTGCATGTTTTGTGCATGTTTGTTCCACCATCAAGTCAAACCCCCAGAGTTTACCATCCCCACCCTCTTACATATGCAAGCCCACCCTTTCGACTGCTTCCCAGAGAGATGGTATGATATCACACTGTCTGCTCCAAAGTGAAGAGCACACAGCACTTAGCCCAATTGGACTGAGTGATGCCTGACAGTGCAGCACATCATCATATTCATTTATCCAGCCAGCCCTCTGCTTATTACTCTCTCATCTAGAAGCTCCAAACAGACAGGGGGAGTGGATGAATGGATAGACAGAATAGATGTCATCTTTCAGCATACATTAACTTCTTGAAGAACGATCCAAACCCCATGAACCATGTACATCAATTATCTTCCACTCACATGGCAGAATACAGATAATGCTTTAATAGATGCAATAATGAGAGTAAACAACATGGCTAGCCGGCAAACATTTTGATTCTGACTTTTTGTTCTATCTTCAAACTCTTAACAAATATTCCAAGTAGAAGTCCATTTATTTACAGCATGCACATCATAAGTTAAATACATAATCATAAAATATGTAAGTACTCAAGATGTCAGTTAGCAGCTCCGTCAAGGCTGTCAGGGATCCTTCATCCTCAGTCAACAATACATCACAATTGTTCTTCATCAGATGATTCGAGCAAACATGACAACCTGCTTCCTAACCACAGATATTAGTGGGATGAACCCCTGATTAGACTCTTCATGTGAAACAACTTCAGCCCAAAAAACACCCACGGGCAGGTACTATGTTTCTAAAGCTGATGCACCAAGAACCTACTGTTAGTATGTAAGACATCCAGCTTTCTATGCTTCAACATGATGAACTGTGAAAGGGAAAACAGAGACCATGAAAACAACGTTCTACCTTTGCCTTTTGTTTCTCACTGTATCCTTACACTTCCTCTAAGTAGTGTAATGTATGAGAGAGCATCTGTGTGTATGGGCTGTTGTTACACACATTTTTTGACTCGACAAAGCCATTAGACAACCTCACAATTCCATTTGAAGCCTTTAGCAAAGTTACAGTCAAGTCAATGAAAAGAGTGCTGTGAGCACAACTAAAAGCATAGCTCTCAGCCTTGTTTCCTTATTGTGCACAAACCAGCATGCAAAACAACACAGCCTAAATCCACACAGACCACTTTTGGATGCTCTAATTTTATTGTCCTGAAACAAACAACCTAAATGCCACAGGGTGTGTCCTGAATCACAGACATATTTATTCCTGTAAAGGAGTGCATGTGAAGGTGGAAGATCTTAAATCTAAAATGTTTGGCAGCATTTGGTAAGGCTCAACAGCTACATTTCATCCAATGTATGTTAACGTTGGGTCTACAAGCGATCATTCTGAAATTCAAGCATTAATAATCAAATAGAAATCAGAATATTGTCCTGTGCTCAGCCAACTGTGAAGCCGGCAAGGTTAACAGAAGCTATGACAGATATTTTGCAATCAGTCTGGATCACAATGTGTCCACCTAAGTTTCTACATATCCTTTGCCCACCTGGTATGCCTCAAGTAAAACCCTAAGGAAATATGAAGGCAGTCCCTTCAAAAAGTGAGTCAATAAACTCTCATGCTAAGTCCTAGAAAAGGACAACCTGCACGGCGTCAACGCATTAGCGCGGTTAGCTCATTAACCCGTTGACGCAGTCCAGCCCCACGCACAAGGCGATCCGCAGTAACTCGTTAACGAAGATTTGCTGCGTTAATGCAGTTATGGCGTTAACGTAATTTTAACGAGGTTAACGTTGACAGCACTAATGAAACTGTTTGTGGTACTGGTGTTTTTTTGAAGATTTTATTGCCATTATCTGACAAATGACATAGCTTGATGTGTTGTTCTTAACTTCCAAGTGCTTCGGAGTCTTGTTGAGTGAAATTATGGTATATAATTAGTCTGTTAGCATTAGTCAGCTTAATAACCAGGTATCTGTGGTTGTGGGTGGCACTATAAAGACTTTTACACACTGAACGGGTTGTGTAATTTTACAGATCTGAACTTCATGTATAACCTGTAAAAACACAGAATGTGTTGCGTTTTTGCCGAACATTTCTCCTCAAAAAATGGAATGTAGAAAAAAACAAAGCTGACATGAAGTGACGATGAGCTGATCCTGATGTTCCAAAACGACAAAAGGAAGAAACAGAGATTCTGGGTTCATCCAACTCTCACGAGAACATAGGAGCAGCAAGAATATTATGGTTTGATCTAGGAGTTAAAGCTGTATCACGGTCAATTTCGTACATATTTCAGGATGTCAGTGGGGCAGTTTTAGGTCATGTTAGCAGAGCTGGGACCACACCTGGGGAGGTAGAGAAATCATTTCAGAGAGTCGAGTTAGCTGAAGCAGTGTTTAGCTGTGTGTCTGAGGTAAAACAGTTTCATTTTACTGTTTCAGTGTCATTCCATATTCAGCACAGTTGTGGAATTTGAGCTATGAGCACACTTGTTACCAAATACAGTCAGATCTGTTTAGTCGAATCCAAAACATCCAAAAAAAATCAAACTTGGTTTGAAAAAGTAAATGCTGCAAATTCATCTAGTGAAGTTACAATAAGAATAGGTGAAAATATTTCTAATGCACGAAATATTCACACGATATTACATGTCCAGTCTGAAAGGGCCTTTCAGAGTTTATGAAATCAGTTTGTTAACCAAGCTTGCTAGTATTAGCTGACAGGACCCCACTCTACGCTCTGGTGACTTCTAGCTTGAAAAGTCTAACTAGCAGCCAAAATGCTAACACCACTGTGGTTATGTCGACACTGTTATAGAGTTATGCCTTATGTTATGCATTATATTAATCTAATATATCTAATTTATCTATTCCTGCCATGTTTTGTCAATACTGGACGCACACACCTCATTTCACGTAGCGCCCTATCTCACAGCAAATTCCTATTCACTCTGTGACATTTATGGGCTCTGGTGAGACCACAGTTTTCTAGGAAAATGAATACATCTCAGGCCTAGTCATTGAGCTGTGTCGGGGTCTTCTGCACTGCAGACGTCTTCAGCCACAGTCAGCTCTACTTGGCAGGCAGAAAGGTTGGCAGATCAAGCAGCCTTTGCATTTTTGCTCAATATGAAGAAAAAGAAAAACATCCTGGTGTCTCACAAATGTTGCTGACAATATATAAGTCTTAAGAAGTCCAGTCAAAAGAGCAGTGAATCATGCAGTCTAAACTTCTTGGCTGATCCTCCAGACTTTCTATTGCTGTTGCTGGTTATGATTTACTGTCTGCATGAATGGGACTAAATGATTTTTAAGATTTACAGTCTATAGAAACAGGACTAAATCAATGACAGAAGGAACGTGGACTTGACTCTTTAAGTTCTTATGCACAGCGAGCAGCTTCGTGTGTTCGTCTTACACAAACTATAGGATAAATGTAGTTTACTGCCTGAGTGCATTCATCTTAATACAATGATTTATTTAAGTGGCTCAGATCCAAATAAACAGTTTTAGCATTTTTTGGTAGACAAATTCAACAAAAAACAAACAAAAAATACAAAAATACAAATTTTGGGTAATTAACTCAATTATTTATCAAACAGACTGATTTAAATACCTGAATTTCTTAACTGTCAATTTGGCATTTAAAGGTTGTCTTTTTAGATTTTCTTTCTTTCTTTCTTTTTTTTTGCAAACAAGTCAATCAGCTGATCAATGAACAAAAAAAGTTTCAGCCTCTCAAAGACATTGCTGCTGTCAAAGGCACTGAGCTTGTTAAACTCTGGAAGGCATTACTTTCCTATTTTAGGGTAGACCAACTGATGATGAGCTAACTGAATGGCAGGCTGACAGAACTCAACAGGCAGAAAGAAAAGAGAGACATAGACTTTGGGTCAGTGTGGCCCAGAGCAGACAAGCCTATAAATAGATCCAATCCTCCTCCGGCTTACAGCCTTGAATCACACTGACCTGGCCCGCCCCGCATCAGCAAGCTGAGAGACAGAAATACAATGAGACAGAGAGTGAGCCAGACAGAGAAACAGAAGCGGAGCCAGACTGACAAAGATGTATAGAGAATCAAATGAAACAGAAAAGGCAGATGCAATTTTCTGACACTGATTTTAAAAGATCTCTCTTAGCTTCTTGCAACAACAGGTGACTCTAGTCAGACATCTCGTCGGTGCGAGAGTTCAGTGTTGTGTCAGTGGGCCGATACAGAGGATCAGGTTGTCTACTCAAAGCCAACAGCGGAATGATGTAAATACGATAAGAAGCCCATAATGGGCATGGAGGAAAGAAATATATTGGAGAGATAATGGTGATGCTACAAATCCATCCATCCATCCATCCATCCATCCATCCATGTCTGATCATAAAGATATGATAAATAACTTTAGTAATCTGGTAGTTTTAGTTCTCCATTCCTCTTCAGCTAAAAGGGCAGTCAGGACTGCACCCAGCCCTCAAAACCCTTCACTCTTGATTAGCCTCTTTTTTTATCCGCCTCTGCACTATGCTAATTAGGCAAAAACAGACACCATCGCTGCTCTACTGGACCCCAGAGACTGACCTAGTGCACTAAGTCAGCCAAGAGCAAAATGGAAAAAAAAAAAGCAACAAGAAACAAGCCTTAAACCATTTCCACATATAAAGCTTGTCTCACAATCCAGGCTCTGGTTGATTAGGTAACTCGCTACATTTAGGGATGCAGACATGTTCAAGATGACCTGCTGAAGAATAAATGAAACAGCCTCAGAAAGATGGTTTTGGTGACTTTTAACATGTTTAAGAAAATGTTGATCTACTGGGATTTTCCCACACAGCCATTACTAGGATTAACAGAGAATGGGTCTGAAAAAGAGAAAATATCCAGTGAGCGACAAAATGTCACAAAGCTCAGCTTGTTTCACTGTACTCAGATTGCCTCCATAGTTAACAGATCTCAAACCAATAGAGCCCCTTTGGGATGTGTTGGAACTGGAGATTTGCGTCATAGATGTACAGCCAACAAATATGCAGTAACTGTGTGACGCTGTCGAGTCAATACAGACCAAAGTATCAGTTTCCAACACCTTGCTGAATCTATGCCATAAAGAATTAAGGCAAAAGGGGGTCCTGGTCCAGTACTAGCTAGGTGTAACCAACAAAGTGGCCAGTGAGTGTATTTTACTAACAAAGACTGCTCTGAGGTTGTCCGGTAAGATAGATCTACTTAAGTCTTTTTAGACAAAGACAGAAATCCCAAAACCCTACTAGTGTTACTCCATGCATGATAAAGTGCTGCTCTTCCCATGCTGTCAAACTCCTCTAGCTTTTGGGAGTCTACACACCTTTCTGCAAGTTTCCCACAGGGGCAAGTTTAAAGGAGTTGAAGTTGTGGTCATAGTTGTTATCCCATTGGTCAAAGAGAACTTTTCTAACTAAACGCTGTATGGGGTCCTGGCACAAAGACACAGACTCCATTCACCATGGTGTGCAGCAACCTGACGTTAATGGTCTCTGCCAGCAGGTCAGCTAAAGCCTCCTTAAATTTCATAGAGCGGCTAAACGTAACACACAGTAAGCCATACACACCGACTAAACTACCTCTCAGACCCCAACATCATACACAGAAAACGCTCAGAAAATACTCCACTTCTGTTTTTTAACCCTACATCTGAGAACAGAAAAGAACAGAGTAACTCTTGCTCCCACAAATGCAAGTTTATCTTGAGCTTCAGCACATTTCAAAATATAAACATCTGATTTATGTCAAGAACATAATTTTAAATGACTGAGCAACCAGGGGGTCAGAACGACTTAAACCTGAATAATGATACTTCGCAGACCAGGCATGTGTGAGAGATTTTGCAGATGAAATAAAGAAGCGGAGCAATGCTGTAGACACTGCACTAGTTCAAAGTTAAGGCCTGACCTGCCTCATTAAATTAATGAAATACGTTACATAAAAACGGGGAGGAAGCAGTTTCATCTGAACATTTGTGACCGAGTGGAAAAATTCTTCTGTTTAGTTTTATGGGCATGGAGGATATCAGGGATCCCCATTAATATTTCCACTAAAATGGGCTGGATGAAAAATGGGCACTGAATATGTGTAGCTGGGTGTCTACCCAAACAACAACAGAGGTTTTTGGTTTTACTTTTCTCTTAAAATGCACTTTTTGAACTCAAACAAACAGAAGCATGAATGTACATAAATATGTCTCATCAGATGAATACAGTAGCTTCTCTTTCCTCTACACTAACTCAGCCAGTGGTTTCTCCCAACTTCTTTAGATCTCCCATGACATTTTATGAGAGTACATTAAAGTTACGCTCCACAAGAAATGTTTTTGTTTTCCCTCAATTTTTCCAGCAATTAAAAATGTACTTGCTCATTGCTTTGCTAACTGGACACATCCTGAACATATGTGTGACAATGAGTTCCTATCGCTCTACTTCTCAATTACTTCTGCCACTGGGATATTTAAAATCTATCAAAATAATTAACGAAAAAAGTATACCTGAGCACACAAATATTTAAATGGGTCCTAGCAACCTTGATTGGCTAGGACCCATTAAACATTTGTGTGCTCGGGAGATCAGGGCATGCTATTCAACATCTAGCTGTTTTCAGGAGTAAAGAAATATCAAGTAGCATTGAAAAAATGTGTATATTAGCATCCTGAGCCCAGAAGTGATGTGTCATGGGGCAGTTTTAATTGCACATGTAATCTAGGTTAATAAAATGCTGCTTTAATTCATGACATTTAGTTTTGTTTCACAATTTCAAAGGTCAGTAGTTGGACAGAAAAGCTTCGAAGTGGTGTTTTAGTGTTTTTGCTCCAGTGCCCACCATGTAAAAAGGGACAGCATTTCTTTTATTGTCAAGTTTCTTGAGTGTGGGTAAACAACAATATGTATGTCTAAGCCTTTGGCAATGAAAGCAGAAGACACAAATCTGATGCCAAGTGGGACTGACTGCCTGTTAACATCCTGAAATTTGACTGGCTTTTTTCCGAGTACTGCCATTTGTTTGTAGCTGCCAGAAGTTGGCGTTTCCTTAAAGAAAAGTGCCAACAGAAACAAAGCAGTTTACTTTCTATTATACAAATCTAAAAGCTTGCCTTTTGAAAATAAGTAAAGGTGGTGATTAAATGAAATGGCACATACCTGCCACAGGATGTTTAAACATCTGAAATCACAGATTTTATGTGGTAGAGTTGTAGCAGAATTGTTCTCTCCTAGCGTGCAACAAATATTTTTGGAGATTTTGTATAATGTTTTGAGGATCTTTTGGGATCCCAAATGTGTTTCTGAGAAGAGAGTGTGGGGATGAACAAAGAGTATTTTACCCGCATGACATAATCTGCAGTATGATCGTCGCTTAAATAATGTAACAGATAGCTTTAAGAAGGCCTTAAGATGTTATGCATACAGTTATCATG
>NW_005187425.1:165051-167370 GCF_000239375.1 Pundamilia nyererei | reverse complement strand
ACAAGACGAGAATTGAAAGGTGGACAGGAAGGGTCAGCCATGAAAATAGAAAATGATGTTCTTTCAAATTGGGTGAAAAGTCATTGTGGTGTTGATCTGATCTATGTATAAAATGTATCTGTGACGCATGAGGGGGCGTCAGTAAATCAAACCCTGATGCTATAAAAATCTGTTTATGCTTTAATTACGTTGAAGATCAATTGCTGTCTGCGTACAGAGTTGTCTTCCCACGCGTGTGTATTCATTAAAATCATCGTTTGACTTTGACTTCACCCGGCCGGATCAGTGTGGTTATTCTTCGATCACCTCTTGTGCCCTTCCTCAATATTGAACCCTTAACATTTGGGGGCTCGTCCGGGATTCCGATGACTCTGCCATTGACGGATCCGGCATTGACAAAGCTGGGAGAACAGACTTTGAAACACCAATATGTGGTGTCCTCACAGGTGCCTGCAAATCTCATGGGCAGGGACCTGCTTGTGAAGCTGGGAGCCACGATCATGTGCTCACCAGACGGACTGACTGTTACTCTGCCTGGAGGAAAAGAATTTCCGTGTCTGGGATCACCTTCAAAGACTCAATATCTAGTCCAGAACTCTGAACAACCCACTGCCGAAATCTACTGGGGGAGGCTAGTGGAAGAAGGCATTCTGAGACATTATCAGCTGTGGAAACCCTGGATAATGAGCCTGGCCGTCTATACCCCGCCGCGAGATCCTTTTCACGTTACACTCTTTTATGATAGGGAAGATAACGATATCTATTGGGAACGGTTCCAGTCTGATCTTGAGGGACAGACGTGGAATGTGCGAACACATAACATTTATGTTGGACCAGAAGGTGTGGCCGCGGCTGTGAAATTTACTGATGAACAACTGCCCTGGTACAATGTGGGAGAGGACTCAGCCCCCCACATTACATTGGCGGTCCACGAGGGTCATGGGCCAAGAGATCTGGGACCGATGGTCAAGCGGGCGCTAGACAACGCCAGCTGGCAAAGCACCCAAATTCCAAATGTCTGGTATGCACCAAAATGTAAAATATATCGCATAACTTGTCTGTCCAGCGATGCAGTGATTTTAGAACAAAAAGAAATCTCCAGAATGCATGGCAGGGAAAGAATGGATCATCCTGATGCAGTAGCTGAGCTCTCGAAATTGCCTGATACTTTGTGGTCCACAGGGCCCACAGACGTAGGTTTAGCTAAGTGTTCGCCGGTCCTGTTCCAGCTGAGGTCTGACACACCAATTAGTAGACCACAGTATAGGCACAAAACTGAAGCAGAGGAAGGTATAGCTGAAACCATTGAAGGGCTGTGGGAGGCAGGAGTGCTTGAGCCCTCATGGTCTTCTTGGAACACACCTATTCTGCCAGTGGAAAAACATGGGACAGGAAAGTACCGCATGGCACATGATTTGAGGGCAATAAATGCCATTCTGAGGACTGACACGGTGCCTGTACCAAATCCCTACACAGCTCTGACCGCAATTACTGGGGACCAAAAGTGGTTCACATGTATTGACCTAGCGAATGCATTCTTTTGTCTTCCACTGCACGAGTCGCTCAGAGACATTTTCTCATTCACATACAGAGGCCGGAAATTTAGGTACACACGCCTACCACAAGGCTTTGCACTCTCACCAGGCATTTTCAATCAGGTGTTAAAGGAGGCATTGTCCCCGTGTCAACTGCCGGAGGGCTGTACATTGATACAGTATGTTGATGATCTTCTTATTGCAGCCCCGTCAGCAGCGGCCTGTACGGCAGCATCACTCGTGGTGTTGAACAGGCTGGCGGAGTGTGGCTTCAAAGTAAGTAAGGCAAAACTGCAGTTGGTCCGACCAGAGGTGACATTTCTGGGCCGGGTGATCGCACACAGAACAGTGGGGTTAATGAACACACACAGGGACCAGATTCTGACACATCCAAAACCAAGAACTGTGAAGGAGTTGCTTTCCTTTCTTGGCTTGACAGGTTACAGCAGGCAGTTCATTCCGAACTATGCTGGCAAGACTGCCCCTTTAAGGGACCTGATCAAGAACCTAGGCGTTCGAAATCTGAAGGCGGAATTGCCTTGGACGCCGGACACCGAGACAGCGTTCATTTCGCTAAAACAGGATTTGTCAAGAGCTACAGATCTAGCCACACCTAACTACGACGAGGCATTTTATCTTGATGTTTCAGAAACAAATGGGGTGGTAAATGGTGTGTTGTTTCAGAAAAGAGGGGGAGGTAGAGATGTGCTTATGTATGTCAGCATAAGATTAAATTCAACAGAAGCAAGGCATCCCACATGCACACAACACGCAGCAGGAGTAG
>NW_005187425.1:139745-162639 GCF_000239375.1 Pundamilia nyererei | reverse complement strand
AAGGGATGAGTGCCTCAGTACATATGGTGGTTTAGAGTTGAACTATGTTAATGGGTCCACAACTTCATTCACATTTGATTTATGCGATGTTGTTAAGTGTAAAGGAGCAGATAGTGGTTGGAGAGGATATAATGTGTGGGTTTGTTGGGATTATGCAGTAAGTACACATTGTGAAAGAGGGAGTAGGCCCTTTGCAAACTGGTGTCGGAACTGGAATCAGGTAAAGGGTTACACTGGGGAAGATGGGGAAGCGTCAGAACAAGGGTCAGAGAACGTGTTAAAACTCCAAAGAGATTATAGCCCATCTAAGAATCCGTTGACTATGTCGCTGGGCAATTGGTGGCGTAAAAATTCTGTGTATTTAGTCTTGGGTGTGGAGACTGTGGGAACTGACCCGAAGGGGTTAATTAAAGTTAATTTTCTTGAAATAGCCGATCCCGTAAACCCCGTAGAGCTAGTTAGAGAAGAAAAGGAAATACACATGATTAACAACCCAATAAACGCTGGTGTACATTTTACAGGGAAAAGGGGAAACGGGTCGTCATATGGGGTACCAAAGGAACAGGAACCAAAGGATAGACGAGTCCTGGCGGTGGACTACACTAGACTGAAGCCTCAAGATTTAATTGAGCGCGCCACTGGGTTCAGTGACAGTAATCTCTGGCTGGACTGGATGGCTCTAAATGCTAGGGAACAGGAGCTAACTAACTGTGTTGCTTGTGCCTCTGCTAGACCACGTTTGTTCACAAAGCCCGCTCCACTCCATTCGGAGGACAAGTGGGGCCATGATTGCCTGTTGTGAATGACTAGAGGAGCAGTGAGTACTGGAGACTGCACTGTGTTGTCCAGTTTGTTTCCGCCAGTTGACAAGCGGACAAAGCCAGGACCATTTTTGCCGAGAAAAGATAACTATACGTGTTTTAAGTTCTCCACAGATAAAGTAATATATAACGTGGGGGAAATCGACCCAAGCTGGTGCGCTGTTACCCAGACGGGAAGAACCACAAACAATGTAAGTGATCCCAACACTTTAATTGGGACTTGGGCTAGAAGTGGACTTTACTATTACTGTGGGCACAAGACTCTTTTGGCTCGTGTTCCTCTGGGAAGTGTGGGGACGTGTGCGATGGTGAGACTAGGAGCACCTCTTATGCTAATTGGAAATCAGGTAAAAAGCATTCCACAGCACGACACACGCACATTGGCAGCGAGGCGGAAAAGACATATCCTGTCCGACAGTGGGATTGAGGGAACACACGCTTATGACCCTAGGCTGAACTCGCCAACTTGGATTGACTCAATAGGGGTCCCCAGAGGAGTTCCAAGTGAATATAAACTCGTAGACCAAATAGCTACTGGTTTTGAGAATCTTCCAATAATTTCTGCTCTCTTTCCAGTGACCCCGAACAAAAATGTAGACAGAATCAATTATGTTCACTATAATTTGTTGAGGCTTTCTAACCTCACCAGAGACGGGATGGAAGGGTTAGCGGAGCAGATGGGTCCGACCTCATTAGTGGGGGTCCAAAATAGAATGGCCCTTGATATGTTGTTGGCGGAAAAAGGGGGTGTATGTGCGATGTTCGGAGACCAGTGTTGTACTTATATCCCGAATAACACTGCTCCGGATGGCTCAGTGACGCGAGCTTTGGAGGGGCTAAAGAGTCTCTCTAGAACCATGCACGACCACTCGGGAATTGACAACTCGCTGGAGGGTTGGATGACCTCAGTGTTCGGACGGTGGAAGGGGTTCGCTCTGTCAATTATGTTTTCTCTATCTGTATTGGTGGGTATTTTGGTGACCTGTGGTTGTTGTTTCATTCCTTGTGCCCGAAGGTTGATGGAGAAGGTGATTGTAAAGGCAGTGGACCCTGGGGCGGTGGCCCCTATGTCCATGATGCCGATGATGGATATGGAAGTAGTTGAGTGGACTGAGGAGTGAACCGTAACATATGTATCGACCTCTGGTGTGCCAGAGGTCGAGAGGGGGGTTGTGGGGATGAACAAAGAGTATTTTACCCGCATGACATAATCTGCAGTATGATCGTCGCTTTAATAATGTAACAGATAGCTTTAAGAAGGCCTTAAGATGTTATGCATACAGTTATCATGTTAACTTTGTATTTCAGGTGCAGGTATAACTATTTTATACATATTGCATATCTGTGCTTATTTGAGTTGATGTTCAGGTTCTTTAAAGGTTTGAAGCTTCACCAGGCGCGACTGTCCAGGTGATACATGTTGAATAAAACTAGAACATAGAAGGAATTGCAATACAGGCTTACAATACATTTATATCAGGTTATTTTAATATCTTTTATATGCTTCATATTTTCATATTAAGCTTTTAGTAGAGGTTCTTGGTTAAAACATTTAAAACATTTATTTAGTAAGAAGACATACACATAGTCTCAGTGAGCCTCTGTCCTGGTGAAAGGTCAGGAGTACAACAGGCGAATTGAGAAAGAGCGTTTAAGGACAAGAGACAGTTAGTAGGTGAAGAGGCGACACAAGGAGCATGTGAGGTCAACACACACATGAGGTAGAATTATTTATAGAAGAGAGGCTAGGTCATGTCTGGTTCTAACTGCAAAATTATCTCGGTAGAAGAGGAACCGGTCCTCATTGTCTCGGCAAGAAGAGGTACAAGACGAGAATTGAAAGGTGGACAGGAAGGGTCAGCCATGAAAATAGAAAATGATGTTCTTTCAAATTGGGTGAAAAGTCATTGTGGTGTTGATCTGATCTATGTATAAAATGTATCTGTGACGCATGAGGGGGCGTCAGTAAATCAAACCCTGATGCTATAAAAATCTGTTTATGCTTTAATTACGTTGAAGATCAATTGCTGTCTGCGTACAGAGTTGTCTTCCCACGCGTGTGTATTCATTAAAATCATCGTTTGACTTTGACTTCACCCGGCCGGATCAGTGTGGTTATTCTTCGATCACCTCTTGTGCCCTTCCTCAATATTGAACCCTTAACAAGAGATAAAAAAATAAATGCAAATTGTGCTGTTTTAGGCTCTATTTTGGAGATTTCTTGTGTCACTGTCTGCCCTGTAACTTTCAGCTTCCTTTTGAAAGTGGGCCAAGACGTCTGATTGGTGTAGTTTATCTGAATATGTTCATAATATTTCTAGGTTATCCAACTTACAGAAGACACAACTGACAATGGCAATGCTTTGCAACCTCACACAGATTTCGAACTCCAAATAATGTGACAAAAATATTTGCAGATTTGTTTCTGTCTTGTTAATTCAGTAAATGTTCTATTAAACAATTAAGTGCAGCTACACACAAAAAAGGCACTAGCTGTCTTTTTTTATAGTTTAGATTGAAACAGAAAATAACACTATGAAACATTTCATTCAGCCAGGTCAGCCTGACACTGAAAAGAGCAGAATCTTAAACGTTTAAAAGTAGTTTCTAAAACTATATGTAACATCTCTCTCACTCGCCTGATACGCACAGATCACATCGCAAGCCCACGTTGGGTTTTGAGACAAATTTGTAGTGGAAGCTCAGATCTTAACTGAATCCATCTTACATTTGTGGATCTATCCATGAGACAGATCTGTGCATAGTAGGCAATTTGTGCTATGCGATTTATATTTAAGGTTTTGGAGTGAGCGAGACAGATGTTAGGTCTGTTTTTAGAAACAGACGCACAGAACGGTCTTCATAAGGTAAAATTATCGGATTTGTGAGTTGAACTTAATAAATTGTATTAGAATTTCTTCAGGTTTTGATGTACGCATTTGTAAAATAGTTTGCTTTGTATTTGTGTGTGGATTGAAGCACTTGCTCGTGAGGCCATTAAAAGTTATACACAAATCATCGCACACATTTGTAAGTCTTAGTTTACGTTTGTGGACATGTCGTATGCATTTGCAACACTTTTTAGGCAAATTTCTCTCCGTAAAGTAATAACGTCATCTGCAACAACAAAAAAAAAAAGAGAGATGTTTGTTGTAAAAAAAGGTTTTCTAGTATCGTGCAGAATCCCTTTTTAACCTTCACTTCCATATCATTTAAACTGAGAAAATCCCATCATTAGTGCTGCATCATCATCTCATCATTTTTGTCCAGTGACCCCAAACTAATGTTCTTAATATCACTGGTCTTTTAGAATAATGGATCAAAGCAGAAAGCTACGCAGCATGTAAAAGTCTTACAGTCAGTAGCAGAAATGAAAAAGTGAAGTCACGATGAAAAAAAAAAAAATAGTAATGGCACATTTAAATATAAATAGTCGTTTCAGTCATTGCTACACAATGGTTTTTTTCTTCATGTTATCTCAGCTACACTGTGGCGTAGCTAAGCAAATACAACTCAAGATTAAAAGGTAAATTAGATTTATCAGAACCACTCTGACAGCTCACTATGTCACATGTTATTAAAGACATCTGAACACGTAACAGCATCGCAGCTGTGGGAGCTGTTGAACACATCCCTGCTGCGAGTTTAAACTATTCAGACTGTGATAACTAACGCAGGTCATGAGGTTAACAAAACGTGAATGCACTACTGATATAAGGAGCTCATAATTTAGTGGTTTTTTTTAAACAAAAGTAAAAACCCTCAAGTACTTTGAGCAAAGAACTAAATTAAGACTATAGCCAGAAACACATGAACTGAACTTTATTTTCAAACAAATAACATAATTTACTCAATATTTAGAAAAAGCACACAATTACATCTACTATCCATGTGCTCTTTCTGACCCATAAAGTGAAAGCTGGTAAGAGGTTAGTATAGCAAATGGATGGAAGCATATGGAACCCTAGAATTAATTTTTTAGCCGAATGATTTAACTACACATTAAAAACAGCATTAATTTTCTAACTACACCTCTTTTATCATAATTTCATCATAGTTAAAAACCTTCCTGTTTATTGTTCAGCTAGCTCAAAACCTGATAGCCACAGCTAACTTCTGCTAATCTAACATTGTATATAAGGAACATAAATTTCTCAAAATACTTTCTTTGGCATTTAATTTTAAATGTTGTATGATGTTCAAATATAAACATTCTCTGCGTATTAATCTTGATGAAACGTTAATTTTAAAATTTTTCTGTTAAGCAAATTGGAATTTTTAAAGTGTGAACGGCTCAGTGATGCAATGAGCTAATAGTTTGTTGTATATGGACGGATTAGCCTTAACACACAGGATCAGAAACCATAAAAGCTCAGCTGTGGCCAGTGCAGGCTCAGAAAGTGTTGTGTAAACAATGAGTTAACTGTGCTGTTATCACATTTCCCTCCATGTGTTTTTTTTTTTTTTTTTGCAGTAGCAGAGCAAGTCTGAATGGTTTATTTTGTTCACATGAACTCTATGCTATGACCACTTCTCAGTGACTGAAATCATTGTTAATTTCACAAATGTTGCCACAATTATACTCCAAAAATGCTGCAGGATAAAAGTGATTAAGAGACTCTGACTTGGACAAAAACCTGAAAAAGGTGTCTTTAATTTTAGCCAATTATGAAGACTGGAATGGACAAGTTGCTATTCTTAACCTAAAATGATCCAATTTCACTGCATCACTGTAAGCACTAAGTGGTGACATCAAGCGCTTTGATATTATAGCAGCTCATTTTGTAATTATAATTCACAGATGATCGAGTGCTTCATTCCATTAAAGGCTGCACAAAACCATCATTGCTCACACCGACACACAAGTGTGTCAAGGCAGCAGCAGGCCCTGAATAGGACTTTTATTGTGAGCAAGCTTTTATTATGAAAGGCTGTTTTGATTGTAACCTTGGAAGCAGACACAAACGCAACAACCATGCTGGTGATGTGCCAGTCGAAAGGAGGACACACTTCAACCAAACGATGTGGCCGTGCCTTCGACTCCACTGAACACGTTTATTAGAGTACTACAAGCTGTTGTTGGAGCTACAGAGCGGATTTAAGTGGGGATTATTTAATCATTTTAACTTGGCCGGGAACTTGCAGACAGGTGTCATTTGTTACTATTAAACAGATAGCACTAAAAAGGCACTACATAGAAAATAGTGCAACAGACTTTGTAATTTTGATCTACTCTGGGTCTGTGTCGCTTGTCAAACATCTTCCTCCTGGGAAAATAGCAGCCTTGATCAAAGAACCCGAAGTGCAAATGGAGATAATGACAACAACGGTGAACAAATATTTACACAGATCCACCATCCTATGTGTGCGCATGCATGTTTGTGTCCTTTTTTTCTTCTTCATTTAGAGTCTAGCAGAGATGTCCGAGTGGTTTTCTGGGTATGGCTGGTTTGCATCTTGTAAAACGAACACTCAAAAGCATACACCAATAAAATAATTAGATACGTAAAGTGGTGTGTTGAAGAGTCAACCGTCTGCTGCCTGGATAAATAACCAGCTTTAAAGAGGAGATTACTAACTGAAATGAGGGTGAAATGTGGTGAAAGAAGTTAAATGAGGCAAGAAATAAATGTGTTTAGAAATATGTAGCTCATAAAAAAAGTCTAATTTGGCAGGATGAATATCAAAAAGCCACCATAACTGGCTAAGCAACTCAAAAACCTTCTCTCTGTGCCATACCTAAAATGTTTTTAAGGTGACTTCATCCGTTTGCTGTCCAACTGCTCTAATGGCTTCCCATTTTCCTCTCCCACCTACTTAACACTGTCTCCAACCTCACAACCCACTCGAATTCAACGGTGCAGTGCAGGTTGTCAGTAAATCGATCTTTCCAACAAGTTTTTCCTGTGTGTTCAGTGTTTCTTTCTACAACAGACCTCCACAAAAAAGACAACAAAAAATACAAATCTATGGTGCAGTATTAGCTTGCATGTTTCGCCACTATGAAATAGAATTATTTGCATCACACATTTGGTTTATTTTGATGTTTACATCAAAATAAAACAGAGATAAATTGCACTTTAAAGAATACAGAATCAAAATCTATAGATTTCAATGAATGGCCAAAATCCCCTCATGTCATTATGCTGACAAATGTGCACAATAGAGGTTGACAAGAGTTTCAACAGGCAGGTACATCTCTCTACTAGTTATGATATTAAATATGGAGCAAGTGTACTTTTATTTTTCTTGGCTCATTGTTCTATGTTGTGAATTAGCATTTGGCATTTGCTCAAAGCCACAGACACTGATCATGTCAGCACTCTGAATTGAGCCATTACAGTTTATGCCTGCAGTTCACTGTGTTGACATCACAGGTTCTATGAAATGAATGTTAATGAGTGTGTACTCGATTCCTGTTGAGGGAGTTTCAATTTGAATTTGCTTCAGTGGCTGCTGTCATATTATAAGTGGACAAAAGGTCACATCCTTTAAATGCATTTTCTGAAAACCATCAATCTGACCGACAGCACTGCCTTCTGATTGGCCGACCTCACGCCTGAGGAGTTTGTGTTGTGAATTGCAATCCAAGTTACCATTAAATATATGGTGACAAAGGTGATGTAATCTTAGCCATCCGGTGTTAAGGATTGCATGAAATGTAAGGTAGTTGTTACCACGGTGAAAAGCTGTGTGATTGACAGCATGACAGTAAGCATGCGATTAAGAGTGGATTATCCCTGAAGAGTAGCCAGCAGACACACATACGTACTTTACCCACAGACAGCATTAATGACCATTTCAGTCACTATTATATCTGATTAATCTAAAATTAAGACAAGAATTCATGTTAAATCAGATTTTATTTTTCATTTAAATTTACTCTACTCAACATCATGATCATTTTACACAAATGTTGTTGTTATATTCAATTACCAAAGTATGCCCTTGAGTGTACATTACAATAGGCCGACTAGTATAAAGCATTGTTCATGAGGGTGAATTTCTTTAAGTGTCTGTAGCATTATAACAGTTTAGCTGTGAAAATCAGACTAAAAATGATGTACAGTTATATACTGCGTTAACCATCATAAAAATCCTGTGATTGATCTCCACCAATACAACTTTCACACCTATCCCAAAAAGGACCAGCTTTCGCACTAAAGGTAAACCATTAAAACCCCTTTCATCTATAAAAAATACTTGTTTATTTTCAGCTCAAACAGTACAGTATAGACCTGTGGCCTATTTCAGGTGGTTTAGCCTCCAGCTCTCTCCACAACCTTGAATTTCACAGGGGTTTTCTTCAACAATTTTTGATTTAAGCACGTAACAGGAACAGTAGGCTAATAAGATAGATCAAGCCTCAGTCATACAGGCTTAGAAACTTGGACCTGGAAACCACTGGTCACTACAAGGTTTGTTTGTAAGACCCTGAGTTGTCTGCAAACACTTGCCAACTATAACACTACTGCAAAGCGTATTATGCAAACTAGAGGGAAAAGGAGCTGCAGTGCCGTATACGTCTTGTACCCAATTTTAACTATTACTTTAACTTAACTACCCACTGTCAGCATCTACATGCTGAATAGCCAGGGAATACACATTTTTCCTTAGCAACCTGAGGCTGTCAGTGATTGCCAATCGGTCTCTAGCCCTGTGAGAATGGTGCTTTAAGCTTAAACTCGACAGTCAGATTCTGAGGATCAGTAAGGAGTCACCTTGGATCTAGTAAGCTAGCTCTAAGTTTGTATTACTTTGAACATATCCCTAACACAAAAAACGTCAATTTTGGTCAATTTTTTTGTAGAAGAGAAGAAGTGAACCTAGCAATAAAAAGACATGAAAAGTAAAACTCGTGAGAGCTCTGGAGCTTGATGTCATCTCGCTGTCACACATATACAGAGAGACTAACACACTATCACACACATTTTTGCCTGATGCCTCTCCCATGTGTGTACCCTGCTTTATTGCCTTTTCAGTCTTTCAACTGTGGCTATAAATAATCTCAATAAAAACCTCTCTATTTACGAAACAGTATTTTACTGTAACTTACTCACCAATAAAGTTTAATTACTTTACAGATCACATAGATAAACATTAGTCTCTGTGTGTATGAGTGTGAGACCTTATTCGCTGACAAAAACGCACTCTGCATTTAGCCACCTCTGGTGCTGTACCTGCTTCATCTCAAGCATCTCATTATATCTGGCACACAACTACAAACAATCATCTACAGCCTTCCTGATGTTTCTCTCACATGTAGGGCAAGTTGAATTGGATAAGGGCTTCAACTAATAATTATTTTTTATAAATGGTTCACCTGTTAATTTCAGTCCAATTTGCCATTCTGACTTTTTTAAATTGAAAAAAATATTTCCTACATTATTTGGTTAATTGACTTGAAAAAAAGAAAAAAGAAAAAAAAACACAAGTTAATGAATTGGTGTGGTAGGGATAACAGAAAGCTATTTGTGTGTCCGCGATTATCCCAGAAAAATTGGTTTCCCTCCTTTCTTTAATATAGGACTTTGATTTTATTGCAGTTATCCACTGCTAATAACTACATCATAATGTTCTGAATTGAGCCACGGCTTACTGAGCTAGGGAAGCATAATAATAAATCTTGCAGAAGCTTTGAGGCAAATATTTGTGACAATGAAAACAGGTGATATGAAGATTAACTCTTTCTAGATAAAAAAATGATTGAAAACTAGAGAGGTCACAGGGTTGCCACAGTGGATCCATCTACATATTTGGTTTGGTTTTCCAGATGTAATCCTACCAGAGTCAAATATTAATAATTAATCATTTCAATAAAAATAATTTATTAAATACAATTGGTCATAGAAAGTCAAAGAATTCCAGCCCTATCTAATTATTTAATCAAATATTTAACTGACAAATGGTTAAATGATCAGTTAGAAAATAAAAAAAGGTTGGAAAAAATTTAAAAAATTTATAAACTATTTTTTTTACCATTTTCACTATTTTTTGCAACTATTTTAATAATGGAATAATAATTCTGAGCAAAATTGCCAAATTAATTGCTGAAATAAGCTTGGATTTGCCTATATATTACCATAGTTTGAATATACAATGGTTCTGCACAGTTGATCTAAAAATTTTAATGTCAGGGGGCTTTTCCTGGAAATTTGGAAAGAATCTGCACCATAATATCATATGTCATCACTTGCAATCCAGCTGACTAGACTGGCCTAATAGCAATAGTTAATCTACTCAAAAGTGACAATCTTAGTCTAGATCTTACTCTTAGTTTTAGTCCAAACTGGCTGGCACTATATGGTGAATGAAAATGTTTTTCAAGTTGGCTGCCACATGATGCCATATGTCATTCAGACAGGAAGGATAATGATGGGCACGAGAGGCAAAAAAAGAGGGAAAAAAAAAACACCAGCAACATGAATATGATAGAAGGACAGTCTTGGAAAATGTTACTACCTCCAGATACACACACTGTCAAAGTCTTAATAAGAAAAGAGGAAGGTTTGCATGCTGTGAAAAGACTAACACCATGAACTATTCTTGCTTTGGCGAGTATAACGCTGACCGCCCCGTTCTCCATTTCCATATCTACATCTTTCTGCTTCCATATAAGACTCTCACTCTCTTTTTCTCATTAAATATTCACAGTTGGTCCCATTAAACATTCACCACGCAGCGCTGCTACGTTTATCTGGCCTCTGCCAATCAGCCTGCAGCGGCGCACCAGAAGCCCACCAAAAGCCTGAAAACTAAAACACACACACGCACAAACACACATACACACACACACGCGTCTGCCTGCATGGTCTGCGATGCGGCAGCTTTGCAGAGAGCGGAGAGGGAAGGACATGACTAGAAGCAGGGAGGAAAAGCTGGCAAAAAAGAGAAGCATAAAAAAGGAAGGAAATGGTGGCTGAGGGAGAAATGAGACACATGAAAGAAAATCAGCTGAATAAAGGTAGCAAAAAAAGGAGTCTGGGGGTCTATTCCTCAGCTCTTGCCCATGAACAGTAAGAGTAGAGTATCCTTGTGCCTCAATAATTCAACAGCAGGACAAGTGCCGCCTGCCAGCCTACCCTCTTTCTTTTCCTGACATCACAAGCCTTACCTAATAACAGCGTAAAAATACACTCTCTTCACAGTTCAACACAATACGTGACACATAATTATAGCTAAAAATAACATGAAACACTGTCGGGATAGATCACTCTGAACAGTCTTTTCTTTAGTGTCTACACAGAAAATGTTTCAAACAATTGGTAAAAAAAAAAACATATTGTGAAACCCTAAGTGCATTGTTGGGCTTCACGTCTATTTTCTTACATTCTGCGTCTTCAGCTACATTGGCTGCGTGCTGGGCTCTGACGCCCGGCTACAATACTGACCTACATTCAAGATGTGAACTTACTGATATTTTGATGTGATATGTGATCACAGAGAACAAGCAACAAATAACATGACCAAATAATGAAAGGTATAAATGGGGTCAGAGGACATTTATGACAGTAATGATGAATTATTCATACATCCCCTTTATGAATCGCTACTTTACCCCTGGTAAGGTCGCCCGTGGCAAATTGGTCCAGCCCTTTCCAGGAGACTGGTCCCAGAGCCCAAGCCATGTGTTGAGGTGAGCCCAACTATATCTAGTCAGTACCTCTTATCCTCACCCACTAGCCCAGGCGTGACTTGGTAACAGGGGATGGGTCTCCAACCCTGGCTGCCACCCAACACACACTTCACCAACCCGTCAGCGCTTCCTGCGGGTGGTGGGCCTACTGGAGGGTGGAGCCAGGCCCCCTATTCAGGCTGTGCCCCATAAGCAAAGACAAGGCCACCAGGTGTTCACCCCAGGGCCTGGCTCCAGAATGGGACCCCAGTAGCGCTAATCCTGGGAAGGGTGAACTGTTCCATAGATTTCACACTAATAGCGGTTTTTGAATTGCTCTTTGTCTGGTCCCTCACCAAACTCCCAATTTGCCATGGGAGTTTAGAGTTTTTTCTCAGTGGACTAGAGGGTTTGTTCCCTGCACTTGATATAACCCACATCTTCCCATTTGTTTTGCCTGGAGTAGCTTTATGGTCGTCGGCACTCGTGCACCAAACGACAGCTTAGAGTACCCGACCTTCCTTGAGTGCCTGGGTGGGGTTCTTGGGGGTGCTTCACCTGGGGATTCAGTAGGACTGCCATCCTACTGGGAGACTTCAATGGTCATGTGAGCAACAGCAGTGAGACTTAGAGGGGGGTGACTGGGAGGAATGGTCTACCAGATCTGAAACAGAGCACTGTTCTGTTACTGGACTTCTGTGCAAACCACAGTTTGTCCATAACAAACACCATTTTGAACATAAAGGTGTCCATAAGTGCATGCGGCACCAGGACACCCTAGGTTGCAGGTCTATGATCGATTTTGTAATCGTATCATCAGATCTGCGGCCATGTTTTGGACAATCCGGTGAAGAGAGGTGTTGAGCTGCCAAATGATCAAGACGTGGTGGTGTGTTGGATCAGGTGGCGGGGCAGGATACTGGACAAACCTGGCGTATAGTATAGTTAACATATACCGAGGTTGTGCTGCTAACATCAGGCAGAATCCCCGGTCCTTGAGATGTTCAACTCAAGCTTCTGGCGGAATTTCAACAGCATTCCGAGGAAGACTGGGGATTGAGCCTGAATGCACGATGTTCAGCACCTCAACATTGCTCAAGCTGCTGCACTGAGCTGCAGCCGGGTGTTTGGTGCCTGTCGTGGGGGTAACCCCAAACCAGATGGTGGACACCGGAGATGGAAGAAACCACCAGAAGAAGGAGTCCTAGTGGTTAGCCTGTGGGACTTCGGAGGCAGCCAATAGATACCGACAGGCCAACCGTTACGTGGCTTGGGCAGTGGCTGAAGTATAAACTTGGGTGTGTGAGGCTACTTTCAGTCATTGTGCAAATGTACTGTTTAACGAATGTTGCAAATACAAAAAGACTTAAATATATGCCCAGAATTTTACAATTGGTCCATTCACAGATTCATGTTTCCATTCATCAAGCTCTTAATTTATCACCTAACCACCAACGTCTAAATACTAATCTGATCAAACAACCAATCTTTACTCATGTAGTACTACTCACGTAGATTCGTGTAATTAAGGATGATTCACAGATGACTACCATCTAACATTAACAAAAAATGAATACAATTTAGAAAGTTATGTAGAAAACTAATATAACCCACATCTTCCCATTTGTTTTGCCTGGAGTAGCTTTACGGTTGCTAAAATCATTTTTCTTCCTTACAACCTGACAGGATCAGCTAAGCTAATGAAAGATACTCCAAGAAAACAGGTAGCTCAACTTTTACAGCATTATGTGCTGAAGGATTACATGAGTCAATAAATATAAATTCCATGTACACCTTCGTGGAAAATTCTTCAGTAAACCAACAACCTAATACTACAGTTTACCTCATAGCAGCTCTACTAAACAGAGGTTGCCACCATGATACATTTCTAAAGTTGTAAAACCTGTCCCTGAGTCCTGTAAGCCACTGTTGGAACATGATATATTAATCAAATAGGTGAATTTTTTATATTTTTAAACTATAAGGTATAGCAACATAGCTCATGTGCTTTGCATTGTTTATATGTCTGTGAAGGTTCTCAGTCATCCAGGTCATCGTAGTCAAAGGAGCTTGCAAAGAAAAGCGTCTGGACTTCTTTAGGTTACTTGAAGACGTTTCACCTCTCATCCGAGAAGCTTCTTCAGTTCTAAGGTCAAATGATGGAGAGTCCCAGATATAAACCCAGTGGGAGTATCCTGCCAAAGAGGGACAAAAGGACCCCCTGATGATCCTCTAATCGCCTGAGCTAAGGTGTGAAAATGGGTGTGGGTCCCAATCAGCCAGAGTTTCGGGTAAGTTCATTGTGAAACCTGGCCCCACCTTATCATGCGATTTCCTGAGATCAGATGGCCCAGGATGTGAGTGGGCGTCTGGGAAGGGATCTCAAAACTGGATTATAGATGGCAGAGAGTTGGTGTTGTAAACCACCGCCTCTGTTCAAAGATGGTCGCTCACAGTGGACATAGATGGCTTCTTTCACTCCTCTTTCAAACCATCTGTCCTCTCTGTCCAAAATGTGAACATTGGCATCCTCGAAAGAGTGTCCTTTATCCTTAAGATGCAGCTGTGCAGCTGAATCTTGTCCTGTGGACAAGACTCAGCTGCACAGCTGCACTGTACAGCATAATGGACAGCATGCTGTACAGTGCAGCGAGGAATGCCCAGACCTCTACATTGGAGAGACCAAACAGCCACTTCACAAGCGCATGGCACAACACAGAAGAGCCACCGCCACAGGACAAGACTCAGCAGTCCATCTGCATCTTAAGGTCAAAGGACACTCTTTCGAGGATGCCAATGTTCACATTTTGGACAGAGAGGACAGATGGTTTGAAAGAGGAGTGAAAGAAGCCATCTATGTCCACTGTGAGCGACCATCTTTGAACAGAGACGGTGGTTTACGACACCAACTCTCTGCCATCTATAATCCAGTTTTGAGATCCCTTCCCAGACGCCTTAACGCCCACTCACATCCTGAGCCATCTGATCTCAGGAATTCGCATGATAAGGTGGGGCCAGGTTTCACAATGAACTCACCCGAAACTCTGGCTGATTTGGACCCACACCCATTTTCACACCTTGGCTCAGGCGATTAGAGGATCATCAGGGGGTCCTTTTGTCCCTCTGTGGGGGGACACTCCCACTAGGTTTATATCTGGGACTCTCCACCATTTGACCTTAGAACTGAAGAAGCTTCTCGGATGAGAGGTGAAACATCTTCAAGTAACCTAAAGAAGTCCAGACGCTTTTCTTTGCAAGCTCCTTTGACTGCATTGTTTATAGATATTCACAATTCTTCCCCTACTAAACATTTAATACTTGACTATCACTTCTGACTCACAGATTGGGTAACTGGAAACAAGCCAAAGAGCATGTTTATGCAGAACAATGAGGTGCATGTTACTACTGGTAAGAGTCAATCTGAAATTTTGAGATAGAACCTAAGATAAATACACAGTAAGGCAAGCCAATTGCAAGTTTCAGCATGTAGTGTGTGTTTTATTTGCCTTCTGATTCAATAATTATTAAAAATGCTGGAAATTTATTTCAGCTTCTGTTATGTCTGGTAGTGATCTCTTGGTTTCAGTAGGAATGCATCCATGGATTTGCACATTTCTTGAGACACAATTCTAACAATTTTGGAACTCAGGCATACAGTGTCATTTTTTGTTTACACTATATTTTACTTTGTGCAAAAGGAAAAATAACTCTAGCTTACATTTTTTTTGTGATAATCTGCACCATAATGTGAACAAATATGCACAACTTGTGACTCTGTGTGATTTAAAAGTTTCCCCATTTGGCACAGAATTGGTGCCATAAAACAGGCTACCCTGCACTTCAACGTGATGCGAAGCTCGCCTCATTTTCTTCATATCCATTGGGTAAAAACGAGATTTCAGAAGAGTGCATGTCCTGTCCTTTTGTATGTCCCGTCTCAATAAGTTGAAAAGTGAGAAATGCTGTGCATCCCCACAATAAGTGGGGCATCTGGTCACCTTCTGTGCTGAGTGAATCCCATGAGTGAAGTAAAAACTGGTTTTCACGTGTATTATATATGTTTTTTTGAACAAAAACCCTTAGTATGAGACAACCAGGAAGTTAATTCCCAGGAGTTACATGGAAATGTTAGCATGCACATTTTCCCACAGTCACAGTGACAGTTTGACACCTTTACTGTATGTCATGCCAGCAGTTCAGCATTTGATAAATGATTTTGGCACATTTAGAGTTTGTTAACTCTATATTAAGTTTTATTCTGCTGGAGAGAAAGACTTATGGTAACTGTGGTTGTCCTTCAGTGTAAATTTTCAGGCCATATTGTGACATATTTAGAAATAGCCTAAAACTATTATACGTGTATAGTAAAATTTCCTCTGAAGACCTACTTGATGTTTGCACCATATATGAATTGCAACATTATGACAATTAGCTTCTATTTTGAACTTGCATGCAAAAACAGGGACAAGGGCCCTCCTAAAAACCCATGAACCACACCCCAGTGTCCATACTACAGTTGCTCCATCCTTTAAAACAGTTTCACTCATACTTTCTAATCAATATTTTAAATGTACCGGTAATGTTTAATCGATACTCAGTGCCAATCCATTGCTTTCCACCATAAGCACATCTATTTAAAACACTGCTTTAAGACAACTTTAACACAGTTTCTTTAATCAGCCTTTTTGTTTCTAATAATTTCTCAATCAACATGCTGAATTTATTGAGGACTTAAGCCCCATACAGCTCAGTTTTGAGAGCTTGTCTTTCACGCATGGTCTTTATGGGGGTTTTTTCCCCACAAAGGACAGCGCATTTTTGAAAAGAGAAAATTCCCACAAAGATATCTGTTACCTGGAGCTCAAAGAAGCAGAGCTGAGATATATGCATTATAATATCAAGGACAGAGAACCCGCGTTTCACATTCACTCACAAGCCAGATAAAATCAGTTTTGCTACCAGTTTTAATGACCATCGTATGCGAAAGGGATGTTCTTCCTGACTTCACTAAAGATTTAGTACAGACCAAATCCTTTACTCACTTTGGAATATGATATAATCTGCCCTCACGGTGCAGAACAAGTCTGAATGAAAAAATGTAATGCAAGGGGAAAGGTTTTAAACTAGTGTTTTCTCTGTACATGAGAAACAAAGACTGAGATAACGCAACACTAATTCTGCATATTTAACCTTAAGCTTCTGCAGACTTGAAAATGTTGAAAACATATGAAATTCCAACCCAGTGATAGTGACGATACGACTGTTTCAGACAGGCGATTTAGCAACTTTACTGCAACTTCAGACCTGATTCCCACAAAAACAAATGATTGGTAACAAATGTGAGCTCTATAAATGGTATGTAAAGATGAAAGTTAAGCAAATTCTTACTTCCTCAATATACAATTCTGAGATAGGCAGTGAAACAAGCTATTGTAACCTCTTACCATAAAAGAGATATGAAAATATCTTATAAATGTATTTGCTACTGTATTTTTAAAATCTAACTACTATCTTCTAGCACTTTATTTTGATACAGAATGAATTCTGAATGCGATACATGAGATGTACAGAAATCATGGCTCATCACAAAGCGGTGGAGATCACCCTATCTCGCCTTTTTATCAAATTGTGCACAAAAACATGCAGAAATCCTTTCCCACTAAAGCAAAAGCAGCACTTCCTCTCTTAGCTTCTGCTTCCTACGATTTTTATCAGGTATTCACTATTCCCTCAGGCTACCAGTAATCATCATCATCATACTTCTGTAAACTGATGCTAAAGTTTCTTATCTTCTAAAAGGAATGTAGCCTACTCAGGATAGGGGCTGTGGGAACAATCTACACATGTGTGGAACCACTTTTCACTGATTTCATATTGTTTAAGACTCTAACTTGCTTGTTCAAGCAGGAACAGCAACACATCAGCAGCAACTTACTCAAGCTCAAACTTTTTTTAAAAGCAATCAGTAAACACTAAAATAAGAATGACATGAAAGGGAACAGGAACACAAGTGCTAAACTACCTTGAAACCTTGAAATCCTCTAAATGTGCTGAAAGTGAAATACACAAAGCTTTTTAAAATAGAGTTTTCTCCACAGTCTCCAGCACAGACAAGTTAAAAAGCTACAGAAGAGCGAAGCAGGAGACAATCGGGTGTTGACCATCACCATGCAGGGCTGCAGCGGTGCAGGTAAACTCCAATGTGAGGCTGTAGCACAAATGCACATCATTACAGCTTGGTTCTGCCGAATGTTGCTAAAAAGTAATGACAAAGAGCAACAACACATTCTTGACAAAGGTGCTACCCAATCTCTATCCAATGGAAGGAAAATCTACCTACCAGCACCTCTAAACTATAAGCGCACTGCATGTCATTTGTGTGCTGCGGCAACAATGAGCAAGCACGTGATGCCACATCATCCAGCTGTAACTGACCTCACTGCCACTGTGCCTTGGCTGAGCAACAGAGAATAGGGTTTAATCCCGCCTAAACATAAGTAACTAGAGTCAATACTACGCCGTGTTCTCAGACATCAAACAATCAGAGCTGATATCCTGTATGTTCAGCATCTGTAAAAGCTGAGAGGGAGCTCACAGGCAGAGATCAGACGATATATAAAGTGTGTGTTAATTTCTAGTTGTGAACAGATCCAGAGAGTAAGGCACTGAACCTCTAGCTGCTGCAGTGGTGTATAAATGCAACCAAGCACAAGTGTCCACCTTTCATGAAGAGATGATCCTTCTAGCAATTCATTCTCACATTGTCTAAAAGGTAACTGTTGAGATCTGAGAACACAGAGACGTCTCTACAACACAGCAGGCACGAGGAACGCAAATGTTTGGACAACGCTACAAACAAGGCAACGCTCAGCAACACGATCTAAATATTTTTTATTAAAAGTATAGCAAGCTCACCATCCAGCCTAAAATAATAATCACCTCTGCTAATATTACAGATGTTAGTGAGTTCATTTTTTATTTATCTGAATTCAATAATAAATACATAATAATAAAAAAACCTCAATCAATAGAGATACTTGAAACGTAGAGACATTGCCGTATCAGTAAACATGCCCCATTTCAATTAAATGTTTTTTTCTTTAAATGATTATTCAAAATTACTTGAGTGAAATGATAATGACAAAACGTCATCGAGATCAGTCTGCTTCACCAAAACAAGCCGCCCTAAATTACAAAAGATCATGAGTTCACTTCACAGACACTGATCTGGGTCCATTTCACTAAATTTTACTATAAACTTTTTTTAATACAAAATGCAAATGGTACATACTTTCAGTTACAGATCACAAGCATGGTCTTGGTCTTAATCTGAAGAAGGTGTTGCAGCAATATCTCAATTTATAAGTTGCAACCTGTGAAATGGACCCAACAACGTACTGCCGGTCAGACGCTAGGCTCAAGCTAACTAACAAGATTGTGATGCATGCTTACAACACTTTAATTACCACGCACAACAGGATGGCTGCTATTATGTTTACCTTGAGTCTTCCTGTGTGTGTGTGTTTGTGTATGTCTGTGTGATACTATAAAATGCAGTCCTGGTGTAATCTACTGTATTAGAAACTACCACCAAGGCAGTCCTTGCACATGTCAATGTACAGACAGATTATGCCACTGGGATAGTGATACAACTGTACAGCATACAGTAAAGCCACAACTGCACAATCTGCAGCCTCCTAGATTAAGTGTACTTATTCAATGCATAAACATTATATTTTAGAAGATACGTTTGGTCCAAATGTCTGCAAAGTCATGTGCAACAAACAAGGTAGATGATGCTGAGGTGGGAAGTTAAGTAGTCCACATGTTTATTGACTGCAAACCGAGTCCTATATATAATTTACATCTAGTTATCATGCTGATGTTTGGAAACACATTCCAGCAAAGATGTTTAGTCGTAGACAGCGATCAGAGGCTTCAGAAAGTGACTGAACTGTAAAGAGGCATGAACGTACAACAAAAGTTATCTATGTTTCTACAAACCCAATCCAAAAAGTGACTGAGCTGTAAAGGCAAGTTTCCTTTTTACGTGCTGCCAGTTTCATGGCAGACAGCCAGGCTGTATGATTCGTTATCAGAGATCTTATACTTTTTATCTGGAATTAAACTTGTTTCAACCAGTGAGACGACTAAAATTAAGGTTTAATTTTTCGCCCTTTATGTCAGTATCGTTTTGATTTAAACGCCGTATTCTACTTTTAGCTATTAAATTCAGGCTTGTTATAGCTTGTTTGCTATATAATAGTCTTGCTCTAGAAGTATAATCAGAATGCATTCTTTTACTTGACTAAATTAAGCGTAACAAATGTCTTTGTAGACTGCCTGAAGGCTTCTTGTGGAACACATTATAAAAAGTGTACATAAGACTTTTTTTAAAAATTTAATATAATGTCATCAGTGAAAAAAAACAAACACTAGATTCAGGTTGATCTGCAAAATGTTTACAACAACAGTTTGAGCAAAAGTGGTATTATATGCAATTCTTTTTCACCTGAAATCTATTTGCCTTGTCTGAAGCATTCACTGGTTACACGCCCGTCCGATCAGACAAAGGCTCGTCGTTCCTGACAAGAAGTTTGCCGCTTTCCCAGATCAGATCAATTTGGCAAGTGTGGTTACTGACATAAAGAAATGGAGAAATGGTGGCCTAAACGATTAAAAGAAGCTTAAATAAAGCAAATTTATTCTTTAAAATCCTTACATGGTGTGGTTAAGATTCAGGGTTTCACACATACAAAGCTTCATGTTTGTGAACATTTCAGGCCTGATTAATGACAGAAGGTGGCACTATTATGTATTCTCTGTCACAATGTGAAACTATTAAGAGAGAAGCCCTGTATGCATACAGTTTAGTGTGAGACCATTAAGGAGGTGAGAAAAAAAAGTGCGCAACTGTTTTCGTGTCATGAGAAATGAGAAGTTGTCTGCAAGTGTGCATGTTTGCACGATAATTATAACCACATCCAACAAATACACATACACACACTCACACACACACTCACACAGCGATCAGTCTCCCTGCCAGACAGCCTATGGGATGAAGAATTTCACCCCTGCTGTTGCCGGGTTACTAGCTCCGGACCACTGCCAACGCAGCCACACACACGATCAAATCGGCTGCGGAAAAGAGTTTTAAGATCTTTCCTCAAATCAATTTTTTGCTTATAGAGTAGGGAGAGGGCGGGCAGGGGAAAAACAACTTGAAAAGGAAGGAAAATGACATGGTCGGGGGTGTTTGAGTGAGACTAAAGGGGAGACAGAGCAATTCAGCCTGCATCCCCTGGGGAAAAAAAACAAGACCAATCAGTCCAAAACTGGCCCTGATCTGCAGCTCACATCATCACTCAACCTTTCGGTGGCCTGGTCTGATGCTTACTCGGACAAATATGCAGCACGCTAGCGCACACACACACACACACACACAATCAGTCTGCGACATACACAAAAACACGATGAGATACAGTGAGATACATGTGAAAACACAAACACATGTGGTAACCAAAACAAACAACAGACAAGTGATGCTTGGATTCAGCTACATGGCAGATGAAATGCTTTGACACGAGCAGGCTGACGATGACAACAAATCTGCCACAAATACCGAAACACAGGTGGTGGCATTTCAACATGTGTTAAGATGCTGCATGTGAACACACACACACACACACACACATGCAGATTATACAATAGCTTAAGGAATAAATCCAGGTTTTTACAACTTGGGTCGTACGTTACTGGAGGAACAAGGGAGGTTTGGAAACATGGCAAGATCACTGCAACAGAATCTGACAGACACATGAACAGTTGGAAGACAAGACAGCTGTGTAACCACATTTAAAAAACCAACGTTGAAAAGACTGCAAGGGTTGCTAACAGCTCTGTTTGACTGTCCCTCATTTCACAAACATTTTGGTCAAATATAATAGTCCATTGGTGACAATATTTTTAAATTCAAAATAGTCTTTGTATGTGTACAGCACTTCACCCGTCTTCAGTCAGTTAACACTGATGTTTGACTTGGGTATTTAAAATAGCTTTATATCATTTTATGCTGTTGCTCTTGTAATCACAATGAACTGGATAGATAGTCCTTTTTTGCAATGCATCATCTCTAACCAGGGTGTCCTAGTCTTCCTGTGGTTTCCTAATTGATCTAATGTAAGCTGATGTTGGGGCAGCCCTCAGTATCATTCAGTTGCCTCTCCAGTGACTCTCTCATCCAGCAGTTGGTAAGACAGTCTTGGACTACAGCTGCCAGTGATGGTCCTGATTCTGCTGCAAGCTGGAGGGCCATTCTAACCAGAACCTGCAGCAGGTGGAGACTAGTTTCATGGGCTGCTACACCATGCTCACAAAGGCTTCAGAGCAGAACAAGAATCACCACCGTGTGCATCAGTGAATGATCGAAGAGCTGGAGTCTATCCAGAGGAAAGAAAATGACTGAAGGAACTGATGATTATGTGAATCTATTAATAAAATGTAATGGTTAATAATTAATCTAAGACAGTGTGTATGTGCCCAACACAAACAGAATCTGTGATACATTGTATATCAGTTGGAATTCAGTGAAACTCAATCTTTGAAGTGACAGCACTGAATGGTAAAAATTAGATACGCAATGAGTAGATAGACCATGACATGACCAGCCTACCAGTCTCACATGTAAACAGCACATGCTGCTGCTGCCTGTGCACCTCTCAGACATGAAACTACACTAATCTAATAAACACACAAATCTATGAAAATACAGCATACAGCTTTTACAATATTTCTTACATGATCTATGCTATGTGAGGCTGTTATTTTTTCTTTGCTTCCTTATAATACTAACAAGTTGCGTGTACTCTGACATTTGCTGTTTACACCTTTTCTGGACCACTCGTTTGATTTGTTTGAATTGATGATGAGCGTAACTTTAAATTCACATGAAAGAAGAGCTGAAATTAATGTATGTAGATATACTGTCAAACAAAATGCGTCACAATGCAAAAAAGAGAAAACTAACTCAACGACCACTTCATGACACAACTGTTTTCATCCAGTAAGAAATGACTCCAATCCAAAGTGTATTCATCTGACAAGAACGTTTTTTGATCGACCCGATTACTCTCCTTTTTTTATATATATTTCATAGACAATAACATACAAATATGTGAGATGAGTCATGTTTGCCAATTTGAATTCAAAAATGGAACTAACTCTTTATTAGATTCCTGAAATATCTCAACAACACTGGTTTGCTTTCAGTAACTAAGACATTCAATACTTCAATACTCGGACATATTAAAGGCTGGCTTCATGACTCAAATGTGTAACAATTACAGAGACAAAGAAAATGGAGTTAATGAAATCCTTTTATGCAATTTCAGGAAGTCACTGTTAGTGTGGCCACTCTAAAGGCTTCTTTAAAACCTGCCTGCTCATGTGATTACTCATG
>NW_005187425.1:122526-139076 GCF_000239375.1 Pundamilia nyererei | reverse complement strand
TCTCACACACACACACACACACACACACACACACACACACACACACACACACACAGTAAGGGCATGCATGAATCACATAGTCTTAAAGAAAGGGGAAAGGAAGTCACATGCAATATTAACACGGCCTGATATTCTGTGTACGACAAGAGGTCCCGGCTACTAGTGTGTGACAGGGCTCAATGTGAAAGGAGCCAGTCATAGCTGCCAGGAAGAAACATGAGTAAGGCTGCAGGAGAATGAAGCCACTGAAAAGTGTTATTAGCATTTTCTTTTTTTTTGCTCAACCTGACTTCATTATTTTAGTTTATTTACTTTTTTGCACAGATACCTCCTTAAACCTATTAGCCACATGCAGAGATTAGATGTGATCTAATCTCTGCCAGAATATATATATACAGCCAGGATCTCACACACACACACACACACACACACACATATATATATATACACATATACATACATATAGACGTTTTGCAAGCAAAGCCCGTTTCTCGTTCTTCTTCTGTTTTTTTATTTTTATTTATTTTATTTTTGGCATACACAAGAGCCCTGCAGTCTGCTTAGAAATGCACAAAAACAGAGCTGAGCAGGACCCCGGAGATGCCACCAGGCAACCAGCACATACAAACGACTTTTCGACGCGTGCTACCTGCAGATCAACTGACTCGCAAGTTGCTCCTACGGGGGGTGTTTCCCACCTTCTGGGCTTACAAAGAGAGCCACAACGCTGCCACGCACCATTAAACGCACATGCAGGATTAACTACAAGCCTCTGCAGCGCTAACATGAACCTGCCGACAGCTCTTTGTTGCTCAGGAGGGTGCCTACCCCTTTCCTGTTTTTTTTCTCTCTCTCTCCTTTTTGACAGCCCCTCTCGCGCGCTGTCAACACAACAGCAGCAGCGGAGAGGGGGGGCGTGCGAACACACACACACACATATACAAACAAGCATACACTAAATGCAACAAGAAGAGCAGCAGCAGCAACGGCGGCGGTGGCGTTGACGGTCGCTTACTTTCCGAGTTCCTCGTACAGCTGATATTCGTCTGTGAATCTGGTCGAGGTTACAACTGTAGCCATGTTGACTGGAGTCAAGGGGAGAGGGGGGGAAGTCGCCTCGCGCTTCAGTGGCCGCCTCGCGCAGGTTTCGGGAGGAGAACTAGTGAATGCTCAAAAGGGAAGAGTGGCTCGAGCTCACAGAGAGGAGCTGGGAGTAGGAGGAGGGAGGAGAGAGAGAGGGGTAGCTGTAGTAACGGAGATCTGCTATTGAGAGGAAGAGTCACGCTGTGTCGAAAAAAAGCACGACGAGGGAGTGTAAAATTGAGATAGGCTTTATATTACTGTGCGCAAATACATGTGCGTGAGAGATTAGTCATTTTTAAATATATATATTTTATTGAGATACGTTCAGCAAGTATGCAATTAATCCTTGTGAACCAAAACTCCTGGCTGCAGATTGATTTTTTATTTTATTTTTCCCTGCCCTTGGCTCTATGTCATGTCAATGATGACAGAGTATTTGGGGCCACATTAAAAAAAACCTCATTAGCGTTATTTTGAGATTAAACTCGAAATATTATTTTAAGAAAAAGGGTAAACTCAAACTACTGCCACAGCTGCTACAGGCTACAAAATGTCACGTAGACGAGTTAGAAAAGCACCTGGCGAGGTACACAGCTGTTGCTGAGCCCCACTCATCTCTCGTTCAAACCTTGCGTTTTGTGTATCTCTCGTGTTTGCAACCGGTAGCCAATCAGAAACAAGAAAAAATGATTTAAAGGGAGAACAGTTAAAACTTTTCAGACATAAGATAACCTGAGGCAGCACAGGCCACGTAAAAGATAAATGATTTGGACAGATATTTTTCAGTGGCTTTGGCAAAAAAGTTATTCTCCCAACTTGGAAGTTTACCTTTTCTACCTCTGCACATTTGATCGGGAGCCACACGGGTGGCTAATCGAAAGGTCAGTGATCAGATTCCCTGGCTCTTCTAACCTGTATGTCAGTCTCAGTATCCTTGGGCAAAATACTGAACGTAGAGCTGCCCCTGATGCATTGGAGTGTGAGTATGTGAATGTTTGGTTAAAGGTGCTTAGGCACAGTAAACAAAGGGTTGTATGAATGTGTGAATGAGGCTTGTACGAACAAAGTGTTTGCTCAAATTGAGTAGAAAATTGCCATTAATACCAGTGTGTTTAGCATTTATTCATTATACAAATGGAGGAATTATTTATGTGTAAACAAGATACTCAGGGTATGCCGTGGCAACTGCATTGTCTTTAATTCTCTATGTATTTTTTGTGTGTGGGGACCCTCTTGTATGTTTTTTTGTGTGAGGTATGCTGTGGCAAATTAAAAATCAACAAATAAAACATAAAATAACATTCTTTAGAGATTTTAATAATGAAAAGCCATTCTGGTAGAGTTCATAAATGCTCAATAGCTCCCATTTATAACAGAACAAGCACATATATATATTCAGGAGATCACTTCACATAAGCAGCCTGTGAAAGTTATGTCTTAACATTTTATCAGGTGAAGAACGATAAATCATAACTTAATGTTTTATGAACGTAATTAATTTTGAGAACATCTTTCCACCAGCTTTTACAGTGTATTATTAAATGCAAACACAAACGTGTTGAAGTGCTGCAGCCAGTAGCCCACATGCCCATTGGCAGACATGACATGAGCTGATTTGGGCCTGCAGTGAACAGTCGACATGACCTATTATTGCAGTGTATCTTCCTTACAATATAAAGCAGCTTGAGGCCACTGTTGTTGTGGTGTTATATAAATAAAACTGTCTTGAAAAAATTGGGTTGAGCTGGCCAGCGATAGAATAAGAAAGAATCCACAAATCAAAAACACTTGACTGACACACTTCATCCTCTTGCTGTGGTAATAGTATGCCAAACTTATATTAAGCCTCTACAAAAAAGAAATGCAATATCTAATAGCGTCTATGCAATCAATGCTTAATTTTATATTATTATAGGCTAGCAAACTCAGTGATTATGTGTGTGTATGCTTTTGCCTAATGTCTGAATATAAAGATAGTAATTTAAAAACCTAAATACATAATATATTATATGTATTAATAATATAAAATAATACAAATTATAATATAGTTACATTTTGACATCCCTATAGATCACACTGGAATAACAAAATTATGTTTCTACTGGTGCATAAAAGCTGTGGTCTAGACTGAATTAATGTTTCCTCTTCTGGCCGTTTCGTTTTGTTTTGAGGTTTTTCACAAAGCAGAGAATAAAGAAAAAGTAGCGGAGTGAGACCTCTTTCCACTCTCTCCCTCCGGCTGTAGTGGTGGAGGTGGGATGCAAGCCACGCGAGATCTTTTCTGGTGTACTAGGAGCTGCAGATCGCGGTTCAGTTTCACAACCTCTCCGGTCCATTTGGAGTTTGCGTACACGAGGTTTAAAGCTGACACCAGAACAGCTCGTGCGCGCAGCATCCATCACGGCACGCGCTGAGATGCGATGCCGCAATATTTTAATATTGGCACAAAGCAATGAGCTGCATGCCCACTAAATTATGGCATTCGGTTTGTAACTGGGCCTCAGCGAAAAAGAGAATCAGCCACTTCAAAATGTGGCACCTGGTGACAATAATGATTCCCTGCGCACACTATGATTTTATTATACTAATGCACTCCTCCTTCAAGACATTTTTCTTTTCATTTAGCACATGTGCTTGCAACATCTTCCTCGATGATACATTCGTCTTGAAGCAGAAACAGTGCCGTTTTCCTGAAGAGAATTTGAAATGTTTTCACGTTGCTGATATATCTGAGAAGCACTCAGACTGATCTGAGACTGGAGCTAGAGCTTTAAATACATCATTGATCCTATTACCCGCACAACTGTGGTCTTTTTTTTTATTGCTGACAAAGCTCGTTCAAAAGTATTATTATTACCAAAATGCTCAGTGTTTCTTCCTTTTTATTTTAATTTCATTTTTACACGTGGATAAGGTGGGATTAAGCAGGAAGTGACACAGATGCTGCAGCAACAGCCTTAATTGAAATACATTATAGACTTTGCCCTATTAACTGATCTTCATGATGTTCTTTTAGCATTTTATTGCGTTATTTCTTTATAAGGTATTTATAGTGATCACTTTTTTAGGCTGCCTAACACTGAACAAGCAAACATTGGACTGGCAGCTGTCACCTGGATTTAATCATTATCACAACACTTCTACTATAAACTAACATCAATATAAAAGAAACAGAGAGAAGTCATAAAATGTACTCATGTCAACTCATATGCAGTTTTATGGATTTTGGCTGTAAGAGGCAGAATTGTGTCTAAGATGGGGAAATATATGAGTTACTGTATGTAATGGTCTGCTATGCTGTAAAGGTTTAATTGCTTTCATAAATATCTCATGAAGGGTCTTAATATATTCTCCATGCACGTTTAAACGTGTATGTGTGCATTGCAGCGGTTCAACACTGTTGTGGGGTGATGTGATAAGCTCACGAGCTTAGTAACATTTCATGATGTGGATTTTTCTATAGTCATGTGTGATTTTTCTTTTTTATACTCTCGATGTTTAAAGTGCAATATTTACAGCGGTGGCACAAAATCAGTTTAGTAGCTGTTGTGCATCTGTGTGTCATAGCACATCAGCTTCATCAGGAGACGGAAATCTCAATCTCCTCAGATTTTAAAAGCTTCTTTAAAAAATAGTATTTAATAACTCAATGTGTGTCACTTAAGCCTGAAAAATATCCACCAAATATGCACCAATCCCCACAGGCAACATTAGCTTCACAAAAAGTAAATTACAGGGTTAAAAATACTCTTATAAACAATGAATCAGTAAACACTGACGTTAAAAAGTTCTCAACTGCAACTTTCCCTTACTGAACCCAGCACAAGTAAAGCACAAAGATGCTTTACCATGCACCACAGGCTCCACTTTAATAATAGAAAATGCCTGCTTGTACTGCGGTGCAAACGATTATTGTAGTGGTGGTGAGTTTGGTGTAGAATTTATTGCTTTTGTTTTCTTGTGGATCGTGCTGCAGTCTGGTTCTGCTAGATGAGCTACTGCAATTCAAAAGGTGGCCTATAGGACCAAAAACAGCAATTTCACATGTTTTCCACTTTGCCAAAGGGACTTAGCATGCTTGCAAAATCATACATTTTCCGTTGTGGTTCTTTGCTTGCGTCTGAGTCACAACATTGCATATCCACTAGTCATCCTGTTAAATTCCTGCTCATCATCACCCAATGCTGTCTTCCTCCACAGCTTCTATCCTTTCAGTCATTAATCTAGCTACTAAAATTAGTGGCCTGTTCATCCTCTTTTCTTTGCCAAATATTCATTGTTTCTATTCAGGCATTGTGTGCCAGCATGTCTGTTGTGTAAACTTGTCACCCTTTTCACCTTCCTCTTTTGTCGGTGTGGCTGAATCTAGGTTTGTTTCTTCTTGAAAGTCTTTTTGATTGATGACAGATGGACAATAATCCTGTCTTGTATGAAAACACATGCTTTATCCACCCATATGATACTCAAAGTCTTCAAAATATAATTTAAACTGAAACATCTGCAGTTCAATTCCAAAGTGAAAATACCTTGGAATAATTGAAAATGGAAAATAATTGAACCCTGGAGTTGTTGTGCATTTAAATCACACAGTACTGTGTATATCTCATGTTCAGTATGTGTACTATGGGTTCTTTCTGCCTCTGAACTGTGAGCGAATATCTGGCACAGAGTTTAGAGCTCACTGCCGGCAATTAATGAGTGTTTGCAGTGAGCATAAGAGCAGCGCGACCAGTTTCTGCCATAATTACAGGGAGCCGCTCTGATATGAAAGCCTAATTAGCGAGGGTGCAGAGGTACCATCCTATTAATTGCTGTGTTTCTCTGTGATGTGCTGTCAGATGAGTCTTGGACAGGCAGTCCTGTGGCAGGTTGGATGGTGGGTGGATACAGTGAGTATAGAGCAGCAGGTCCCAAACTATCAGGCTCGTGACCCCTTAAAATGAAGCTTTCAAATCCTTTTCACCCTGCAACTTCAGAGAAATCCAACTGTCCAACCAAGATGTCTTCCTCTGTAGGATGACTGCTTCATTTCAGTAGAATAATTATAAGAGGATGGAAAATCAAAAACTGTCTAGTAGTCAATCAGAAATAAAAAATTCCACAAGTATATATAATTTTAAGTCATTATAACAATATTTTTCTTTTGCTAATCAAGTCACGACCACTCAGAGTTATCTGTCACCCCCTTTCTTCTACCAGTAAAAAATACTGACTTCCAGTATTTAAAGCTCATTATGTTAACATTTTTAGACCCAATTCAACATTTAATATCATTCCACCTAAATGTGAGTAGTTTCTGTGTGTTTTGGAATGAGGTTTAGAGTAGTGTGTTATTAAATTTCCTATTATCTTCCAATTATTTTCCTTGTAAATATTTTCTCCCATTACTAGTTATGTTGGGTTGAACATTTAAATCAGCTAATTAACCATCATTTAACCTGTTTCATTTTGTTGCTACAGAGTCAAAGGTTTCACAGATAGCTTATTTTTAACACTTGGTAAACATCCATCCATCCATTCATCTTCTGCTTATCTAATTCAGGGTTTTGTCGATCAGGCTGGCACCTACCCAGCTGTCATAAGAAAAGAGGTGGGAAGCACCTCGGTCACCAGAATGTCACAGACTTCGTTAATCAGGCTGATTTATGAACAAATGCCTGGTGTCTGCTAGTACCAGATTCAGCCCCCATTTGCCTTCCCAGTTTTGTTAATTCTATATGGCATAGTTTCAACAAGGTGCTGGAACCCCTCCTCAGAGATTTTGGTCCACATTGACATGATCTCATCGGGCATTTGCTGCAGATTTGTCAGCTGCATATCCACGATGTGAATCTCTTGTTCCATCACATCCCAAAATAACTATTGGATTGAGATCTGGTGACTGTGGAGGCCATTTAAAATCAGTGAGCTCATCGTTATATTCAGGACACAACTTTAAGAGGATTTGAGGATTGTGACATGGCACATAACCTGGCAGGCATGAGAAGATGGGTGGTCATTAAAGGATCCACATGGTAAGGAACTTGTTCAGGCCACATTCTGACTCTGCCTCCTGAATTTTACATTAGAAATTGAGATTCATCAGAAAAGGCAACATGTTTCCAAAGTTCTATTGTCCAGTTTTGATGAGCCTTCGTGCAGCTGAGTTGTAGCAGGTGTGACATTTAGTGTTGTCTTCTGCTGCTATATCTGCTTCAGGGTTGCATATTTAGAGATGCTCGTCTGCAGACCTTGAGTAAAACAAGTGGTTATTTGACCTGTTGTTGCCTCGCTATCAGCTCAAAGACTTCTGGCCGCTGGATATTTTTTCTTTCCTCTTTTTTAGACCATTCTCGGTAAACTCTTAAAAATAGTTGGAAGATATTAAAATCCTTGTTATTTCTGAAATACTCAAACCAACCAGTCTGACTATAAAAACACATTTCTTCCTCATTCTGACACATAATTTGAACTTTGGGAGGTCATCACTGCCATGTGTACATGTCGAAAGATGTGACTGGCCAATAAGATATTTGTACTAGTAGTGCTATAGAGGTGTACCTAATGAGGTAGCCAGTGATTGTAAGTGCCTTTGAAGATGCAAGTTCTGTCTGAGAGTTTAAGAAAAATCTCGCATTGAGAAAACACCCAATCATGATCTTTCTGTTACAATTGTCATATTGTTTCAGGAACTAAACCAAACCAAAATGTAACCACAACACCACACACCTTTGCAAAAATCGGTCCAATTAATGACTCAGACAGAGGGTACCATTCATTCTGCATGTCATCAGATCAGAAAACATCATCAAGTGTCTTCCTCAAACACTGTAATCCCAATAAAGGGGTCAAAGTGGTGCAGATTTGCACCCCTCTGACAACGATGTCAAAAACAAAAATGAGCAAAATGTTAAATGCTGCTGCATAGGCGTGCATTAGATTGCACAAGGGTTCAGACCTTTTTAAAAAAAAAAAAAATCACATCCTTAGAGAGTTAGCTTCCAATCCCTCGCATCCACTTCTCCATTTTAGAGAGATAATTGCCTCCCATAAGTTGCTGTCCTGACATCCTGTTTGGATTACCCTGCCTCTTCTCGTCATACGACTCTAAATTATTTAAGATTGGAAAAATAAACTCTCCAGCGCTGAATGTATATCATTAATACATGAGCAATGGTTTGCAGTTATGGTAAGTGTTTTACATTAATTACAGCAGTGGAATTTAACTAAGATCATTTCTACAAGTACTGTCCTTAAGTGCAATTTTAAGGTAAGTATACTTTACCTGAAAATATCCAGTTCATTTTATGTTTCAAATGGAAATCTTGTACTTCTTACTTCACTGCTAACATTTATGATTAGTGCATTATTCTGCACTACGCGCCCCTAGCTGTTGAAGTACAAGTTCAAGAACCCTGAAGACTAGAAAAAATGGACTAGAAAAGCTGTTGTGGACAAATTGCCTGGACAAGGTCAAAAGAAAGGTAGTTTTTTTTATGTCACTAACACACACACACTTATGCAGAGTGTATTTTAATACAGGATTTCCAGTTGATGGCAGGATGAACTGAAGTAGTTTTTTACAAGGTAAAAATTTGTACCTCTGCAGCTCCACATGGTCTAAAAGTCATGATACTGTAGAAGCAGTGTTGTGGAGCCACACAGGCCAAAGGGGAGTGACTCATTCAGCAAGAATGCGTTCAGCTTGGCCCGTGGCTGCTCTACGTTTCTCTCCACCCTTGCACTGTCATATCACAAGACTTTCACGATTTTGAGGTGTTTGTGTGTTGACAAAAAGCCTTGGGGGCGTCAAACATTCCTGTCTGCTGTTGAGACAGCTCGCTGGCTACAATTCAGTGAGTCTTTTTTCAAATCATAACCTTTACTGTTTCCTGGGGATCAATCTGTCATGGATAGTCCATTAGAGTAGATGTATTATCTTTTCTTGCCGATTACCAAATCGTCACATTGTTGCAAGTAAGCATTTAATAGCACATCAGAGCAATTTCTGTGCTTAATGGCCCTGCAAGTTATGGTGCCAGAGACTCTATTCAGTGTGTCCCAATCGAGTCGTTGATACCATTCTCTTTGAATGAGTGAAGAGAAAGGACTGCATTCATTTTCTATGTGGAACCATTAGCCATATCTAGAACACAGTGTCCATCACAAGAGGATAACAAGTTCTATTTAAGACAGAATCACGAGGCTACTGTGTTTAACTGCACAACTTCAACAAGAGAAAAGAAAGAAAAATCTGAAGATCTGAAAGGTAGCCTTACATTCATGTGATTATCCAACAGTGGATATGACAGCTCCCTCCCACGTACTGAACAGCCGTGTGTGTTCATATGTGTGTGTGTTGGTGGGACACCTCCTCCATGATTTATATCCTCTGACAGTGCCTGAATTCTGCAGGCCATCACGGTGTACTGGGAATCAGATGTGTGGGCATCTAACGACTGTCTTCACCAGTACCTCATCAAAAGGCTCATCAGCAGTTTTGTTTTTTCTGTGTATATGCGAATATAGAGGAAGTGCCTTCGGCTTCAATGCTCCTTGGCGAGGTGATACACAAGTGATGAACTCTGTGCAAAAGGATACTCTTTGAGAACAGAAAGCCTCCATTCGTTTGAATCCAAGTGGTTTACATAAAAATGACCACAAAAGGAAACGAACTTTTTTCCTGGTTTGTGAAACCGCTCTTGAATTCATTTAAAAATAGAAATGGTCTCTGATTGGCAGTCCTGCAGATTTTTCAGTCTTTAAAGCACCTAAAGTAAAAGAAAAATTTGCCACGTTGTTACAGCTAACACAGATGCTAGAATGCTTTCTGCCCCAGACTGGACAAGATGCTGCCGCTTCAATGCCTCAAATGTTCTCCATCTCCTTTTATTCCCCTCTGTCACACCAACCCTCTGTGTGTCCTCCTTCGCTGTATATGTGAATCTTCTCTGTGGTCTTCCTCTTTTCCTCTTTCCTCCATCTTCAGCATCTTTTTCCCAATATATCCAATAGCCCTCTGGATCTCGACTCTCTAACCTTTGTCTCCAAACCAGTTAGCCTGGTCCCCTAATGTACTCATTTCTAATGCTGAAATGAACAACCATTGGTGAACTCTAAATAAGTCCAGTTGCCTTTTTTCCCACACACAATTCAGACCACCTGACAATCACCTCTACCCACCCTCTTCTTCTTTGGATGGTTGACCCCAGGTAAATAATCTCAACCACCTTCATTACCTCTGCTTCTTGCATCATCTATACCATTCTGAGCTATAACAAATAAAAATACATACAAAAATAAATCAACATTAAAATATTTTCCATTAAGGTCACTGGAAGACAAAAGGCCAAACCACAGAACATACTTTATCTATATTATGTGTGTAATGCCACGGTTTTTAACAGTAGCAGGAGCATTAATAGCGCATTAAGCTTTCAATAAAACTCAAAGAGTCTTCCTTGATCTATGATGCAAATATAAATAGGATAAAAAGGGAATGCAGAAGGATGTAATCTAATGTGCAGGGGTCTCACTGCTGCTTTCCATGTATGCATATGGAAGCAGAGGGAATTCCCAGAAGAGAGTTATACCATGGAATATGAATTAGTGCAGGTGGAAACAACAGTCCTCTCATTACTATAATGTTCCTGATTGAAAAACAATTCACTTTACTCATGTTATTTCCCAGTGAACTACCCTATTGAGTTTCCCGATGTTTTTTAACAACAGATGCCAAAAAGCTTATAAATTGATCCTATAAACTATACTGTCTGTATAACACTCCTACTTAAGAATTGTTTTCCAAAAACCACTATAGCGTTGGAGCTGTAAGCCAGAGAGAAGGGAAACCAGAATGGGTTTAACAGGTAATTTAGACATCATATACAATATCTACAGGCTTATCCTTTGGCTTTATTTTACTTTAACAAGACATTGTGTTATGCAGTGAAGCTTTTTCACTAAACAAGGCTTTTTAATCTGATCTACAAGCACTGCAGACACGACAGCCATCTGTAGCCTCAAAGGAACTCTCTCTTCCCTCCTCCACTCTTTCTATTTAACGGTATGCCACAGAGCTCTGAGCAAAACATGGCTAATACCTCTAACTCAATCTTCCAAATGAGCACGAACAAGTGAGTAGGATGGGGAACAAAATGAAAAAGAAAAGACATGGAGGGTGGTTTGCTGAGGGAATGAGCAAAGAGCTGAGGGATAAAAGTATCAGGGAGGAGGAGGAAAGAGTGAGAGCTGACCAGAGGGAGAAGAGATGCAGGAGAATGACAGCTGAATATTCATTATTAGGCCACAAGGGAGAAATTTACAGCACTCACACACACACACACACACACACACACACACACACACACACACACACACACACACACACACACACAGATAGATTAAGAATCACACCTAAAGGCTTAGGTCAAAGAATGTGCTGCTGCACACAAACAGTGCTGTCTATAAATGTTCATGCTGTTGGTGACCAACAGTACCATCGCGGATCTGCTCCTATCAAGATATATCACTACACAGTGGCAGTCGCCCCAGCGGGAGGATACATCACACAGGATCAGACAGCATGAGGCTAAACTATGACTCCCCCAGCCTAGTGTCTCGAGGAATTAAGTCTGTACTGGATGATTCTTCACCTCACAAGTCAGGTCCACTGCTTTTATGTAGTGAGTTAGCTGATGGGTAAATACTATTTCAAGCAATATTTCTTTTTTAATCCCTACTTGTGTGGTTTGTTGTGGTTTCCTAATCTTCTAAAAAAAGTGCCTCCCTTATTTAGCACTGGATTTGAGATATACACTACTATAACACAGATTTTTACATTTCAGACTGTCTTTGTTACCTGTAACGAAGAGTGAGGCACAAAGGTCTGGTCCACTTCTACCTTATTGAGTGGTGATTCTTAAGTACACGAATACAAGTTACACTCTGAGTCAAAGTACAAACTGAGTACACGCCATGATTCAGTATCTTGTAAATCCACCTTTAGAAGCAATGACTTGAAATTATTATTTTCTGTATGACTTTATCAGCATTGCACATTGTTATGGGGGAATTTTGGCCCACTCTTCTTTACATTGTTGCTTCATTTCAATAAGCTTTGCAGGCATTAGTTTATGCACAGGTCTGTTAAGATCCCGACACAGCATTTCAATTAGGCCGAGGTCTTTACTTTTACTGGATTGTTGCAAAACCTTGATTTTTTTTTCAGCTTTCTGCTGGCAGCCTTTCCAAGAAAGCCACACGTGTTCAGTCTTGAACTGTTCTGAACTTTAACATTAAACATGCTGACTGAGGACTGTAGAGTCGGAGATGGGTTTTCTGCAATTTTCTGTGCATTGCACAGTCTGACGTTGAGGTAAAGTTGAAATTTGGAAACTATTTTGAATGTTTCCCACTGGTGAATCATCTTTGGGTTTTTTTTTGAAAATAGCCTTTTAACACTTCTCAGAAAGAACAACAGTTTCTCTAAGACCAGTGCTGAAGTCGTTCCTTCTTAACATTTTATTAAAATACACCTAAATGCTCAAGATGACCAAACTGCCAAGATTTAGGCTTTTACAGAGAAGGTCCTATTTGCTGATGCTGACTATCAGTTAATCATGTGGATTTGATAAGCAACACCTGCCTTTTACTTACCCTCTTAATTGCTATGAAATCAATAAGAATGTACTTTTAATGTAGTTTTTCACGTTTCTTCAGTCTCAGCTGACTGCAGGTTTCCCCAACCATTTAAACAGAATATTTGCATAATGACTGAAACTAGCACCACTGATGAACATTGGGCTGTTAGGTCAGTTTCTTCATCATTAATATGCAATTTGTCATCACCACTGATCAACAACTACTGATCACTGATCAGTGGCCATTGATCAATGGGTCCAAGACTTGGATGAACGAAACATTTCTCCCACTGAAAACTCTACGTCCAGATAAACTGAATCAACTTTTGGGATTTCCTTACCCAGATGATTGAGCATCAAGAAATTTTAAGCCATGCTAAGGAACACATGATTTTTCTCTTAACATGAAACCTTAGAATTAAAAAGACGGCGCAGTGTCTTTTTCACATGTCTTTTACTAGTGGAGAAGCACTTTCACCCAGGAAGTTTCTGTACAGTAGGACCAGAGTAACATTTTTGAAAGATTTCTTTACCTGGTATTTTTTACTAGAATTATCATATTTTCTAAACGTGACTGAAAACTGAAAATAATATAAAGATTTCAGCAAAAAGACCCCGAAGGCAAACATCTGCCACTTGTCATCATTTGGGCTGAAAAAGAAAATATTGATTTTATGTGCTAAACCCCATTTTCTCAGGAGAAAGCCTTATGCTTAAAACACTGCAAAGTGGCTGATTTTACATCTTAGGAAGACTTTCTTGCTTACTGCTCAACTGATCTGGACTTAAAAGATCTCTAATTTCCAAAAAAAAAAAACCCTGTCTCCTAGTCTAAATTCAGAGAAGAGAAAAGCAGAAGAGGTTAAGGTCACAGCTCCCTCTGGATTTCCAATATGCTAAATAGTTATTATGAATTTTTTTTATCCACTGATACCAAAATCATATTGCCTATACCAGATTTAACACTCTCTGGATTGCATACAGGCAGCACAAAGTGAATATAAAAGACAAAGCTATTAATTTCTTAATAACGGAAAGAATTTAAGTGGAATTTTCACTTGCTTGTTTTACTTGCATTTATTATATTAAATCACAGCAGTTCCAATTTGCATCCAATTACTCACATGCAATGGCTTCATGCCCCAGCAGGAAGTACTGCCCTTAAGTTCAAGAACCACCGTCTTAACCATAATGCAGAGTCCACACGGAAAGCAAGAATTTTGCAAAGGATTAATAATCTTAGGTTTTACAAATTCTTTTTTTTAATGATAATCATCTTCAGTCTTCCACATAATACAAGCACACAGATACAGAGTGTTTGTAATGACAAATATGTTTTTCACAGAACAGCCATAACAAGCATCACATGGATGTGAAAAATAGCTTTTCTGCCCACATTTTGGGATTGGCTTCATTTCTAAGACATTATGATTCAGTTTGGCACTAACTGAGAAAAAAATAGACACATATACACTGAAATTTAAATAGCGGGTCTAGTAAATGTTTATGTATAAATTAAACACACATATTGAATTTTATGCTTAGTGATAGATTAATTTTTAGGTTTGGATGTGAGCACAACTAAGATTCAAGAAACAATTAATCAGCAGTATCCCTGCAGCATTTTTCTTGTTTTTCTTCTTTATTCAAGATTTTATTGAAACGATGAAATTCAAGTCAAAGTATTTAATAGAGTCAAAAAATGATGTGTTTAAGTGACATTTAAAAGTCCAGAAAAGCAACAGCTATGGAGTCTTTGTTGGTTTGTTTGCAGGGACAGAACACTGTGTGGGGGTGAGGTCTTTCAAAGGCATGGGGGTATTCTCTAAGCAGAAGTGAATCTGTATAACCCTTGAGAACAAAAGAACAAGGTGACATTTGACAAAAACAAGCCCTGTGGGTGTTTTTGTGGCATCCTTAAAGGGTCCTCTCGGATGATTAAGAGATGAGACATTGAGAGGTCACCACAGGCCTCACTTCCACATGCACGCACTCCATCTCTATGTCTATTAATCGAACTGTTCATGAATGCAGGCATACATGCACAGTGACACGCACATTGCTCCCTAAACAGTCCTACGATGACCCACAGTCTCACTGCTGCAGTTTGGCCGCAGGACAGTGAGTGAGTCAGCTTGCTCAGCCAGCCACACAGTCCTGCCTGTTTTGTCTTTCAGGAGGCCTGTTTATCTGCCGACCTTCAGTATTTGACTGTAGGTCCGTCTAGTCTATCTGACCCGTGTGCATTTCTGCTTGTCTATATTTTTTCTTTATCTATTTTTCATTCCCACACTAAGTATACTTTAAGGGGAAGACTTTCAGATCATCAAATAGTGTCACAGAACCCTTATGCCCTCAAATGACTAATGTTTGTACTCTATTTTTTTTCTATTTTCCGAAACTATTGTAGTCTTTACCTTATGATATACTCAGCATACTCAGGTGACTACTGTGAATTTGTCCTATATAATTAAAAGGGAATTGAACTGAATGGAAAAGAGGAGAGGAACATTGGGTAGATAACTTATTCCATCTATGATTGTGGTCCTTAGAAAACAGTAATTAAAGTGTTGATAACACTTCCTAGCTCCTTTGAGGCACTATTGAACCTTTGGCACAGTTAATGCTACTAGAAGAAACCTTTAGAATAAGGTCTTCCTCTGCAGGCGTGATCCCACCTTTTTGAAGAGGGCTTTTAGCTTACATATTTTGCAGTGCCTAATCTTTATCATCTTTTCTTTCTTGCTCTCCTCCTTTTCATTATCCCCTTCTAGGCCCAGCCAGGGGCTCCATGCCCCTCCATGGAGCTCTGGGTCAGCCATTGGATCATCTGGTGGATTCCTGGCCATCAGAGCTGTCTGGTTGCACTCTCTGCCAGCCTGGTCAGCAGATGTTTTACTACCTGTGGACGAGCTTCTGCCAAATCATACCTCTCGTAAGGGTCTGCACTGACATTAAAAAGCCACACTGACTTCCCCAGCTCATTGCATCTCTTCTCAAGTTTCGTCCAACGTTCTGGACCACCAGGAAGTGCTTGTGGTGGTATCCAGTCCCCATCACCCACATTTCCTGTCAACAACTTCCAGTCACCAAGTCACAATGCTGCCCTCACGACTGTGTCCCAGATCCCAAAGCCATTGAGTATCAATGCCTTGTCATATGGTTCTCCAGCTTTCCTAGAAACTGGGTCAATGTTGAAAAGAATTTCAGTGCGAGGACAGGGAAGACCTTCACTGATGCTTCCCCAAACATCATGACCATCAAGGCCATGGTGGGACTGCCGCGCTCCAGCAAGCCCCAATAAAGTAGGATACCAGTCAGAGACATGAATCAGTGCTCTGCTTACTATACCTTTCTTCTTTAGAAGTGGGCTGTGGACAAAGCCCACAGTCCGAATGCCCCCTTCCCAGTAGATTCCTTTGCCACCTCTCAGTGTCCAGTTGCTTCCCCCCGAGAGTGGCTGCCCACCGTTATCAGAAGAGTAGATGAGTACAGAGTTTTCATAGAGCTCTTGAGTCTTTAGTTCCTGGACCACTTGTGCAACCCCGCTGTCCAGGCAGCTCAGCATGGCTGCATAATGACGCCTGATACGATTGCACTGGGAATCATAAAGGTGAAGAAAATGGTCTGGTACCTGCAACGGCGTATGGGTGGCCTGAAGGGAGAGATAGAGGAAGAGTGGTGTATGTGGGTCGTGTCTCTTCAAGAACTGCTTCACTCTGGTTGTACAAATGGAAGATTTAAAAGAATTTAATGACTGTATTTCTGTAGGATTTCTCTATTTACATGTACCAGGATACTTACCCGTCTATGCAGAGGAGAGTGGAGTAGTTCCCAGCCATCTCC
>NW_005187425.1:92952-120871 GCF_000239375.1 Pundamilia nyererei | reverse complement strand
TTTTTTCTTCGTATTTCTGCTTAGTCTGCAGTTAATAAATCTCCAGCCAGATCACATTTGCAGAACGGGCAGATCTGTGGTCTCAAAGAGCTTGTCCAAAAGTCTTATCTATCCATTAAGTATGAGCTGCTGTCTTTTTCTGGGGCTTATTCTTAGTTTTGTAAGCTGGAGCTGAACTGGTGCCAGCTTCTGTGGTGGGTGGAGAAAAAGTCTGTCTCTAAGAGGTGCAAGAAACTGGCAGAGGTGAGAGTTTGAGAGACAGACAGAGAGGTTTACCTTTTTGCAGTGCCTCACTAGATTCCTATGTAGCTTCAGTTGTGCTATAAGATTGCTGGGAAGGTGTTGGGTGAGAATTAGAGGCAAATGTACTGCTCAGAGAAAGTAGACAGACACGGTGTTCTTAGCTTGCAAATCATGATTTTTATACTCACAGCAACACTACATTAAGGTAATATTAAAGGTACAAACCATAAACCTAACAGATGTACAGTGGTAAATATGTCAAACAACCAAAAGTTTAAGCAATAGTAAAGCAAACGATTTTCAGAAAGATAGCTGTAAAACAATTTGGTTTACTGTGACGAGGTGGCACTTTTATAAGAGGATAGCTTGGGCTATATGTAGCCATATTGGTGATGAAACAGGAACAGCAGCAAAAAAAAAAAAAAAGAGTGACACTAATTCTGACTTTTTATTCAGGGGTTTAACTTATAAGACTGTCAAATGAGGACGTGCACTGGATCAGAAGAATCATTAATAAAGTGAATCCTGCAAGCAGCTTTAGCCAACTCAAGCTGCTCTATGTCACTCACATACAAGATGTCTTTTCACAAGTCTGTGAAAAAAAGTTCATGAACTCGTGTTTTGACAGCAGGAACACGGAAGATTTACACAGAACGCAACACATATGATGCACTTTCTTGACCCGAAATTCAAATTTTGACACTTAAATACTTTTCTTTCCTTCAGGTAGAGCCACGCCAGGAAAACACTTGGTTACCAGTGCTGGACTATAAAATGACTTCACTATAAAACCTCTGTGTTTTTTTCTTTAATAAGCAGCAACATCCTTCTGGCTTGTGTTGTACTGAGCTGGCAGCGAGCTAATCTATCAAAAGCAGGTCCAAAGAGTCAAACATCTATTACCTCTGTTTCAGCTGCTTTGGTCTGCCCACAGTTGTTGTGCAGCTGCAAGCCACTTTGTAACCCATCTTTGGGGAGTGGACATAAATCCTGCAAAAAATTCATTATCGGAGAAGAAAATAACATTATTTGTTTCGCTACAGTGGGTGGCCCTTATTGTTGAACTACTCTGATGTTCCCAAACTTATATTAAAACTTTTCAGCCAATATTAAGATTATTTTCTGTGCTGTTGATCCCTAACTACACTATAAATCCTTTAGCCTCTTTAATTTTTCTTTCATTGATTGGTGCAGCTCATTTAATACCTGTTAACAATTACTGCCTGTGCGATGGCATCGAAACCTATCCGGCCAAAGGAAAGCTTCCGGAATTGTGATGAGAATATTAATCGACCACTGTGCTCTTAGTCTTCACCTCACTGCCATCTGCACCCCACAATGCTGAGAGAAAATCAATGCCTCACATACGAGTCCATTTCCTATCGTATGGAGGCAAAGTTATGTAATTTCACAGGCTTTTTACCCATGGTGAAAGTGAAGCATCCACTGGGGAGATTCTTATCTCAGTATCATCTTTCACTAAGAATGATGAAATGATTTGTGGGAAATGTGAACATGTAAACAAAGGACTATATATTATAAAGTTAAAGTGTCAAGAGGGGTACAGGAAAGAAGAGGGGGGAAGAAAAAGGAAAATCAGTGGACAGAAAAAGCTTCAGTGTCTAAGAGTACAAGATAAACAAAGTGGCATAAAAGGAGCAGTCACTTTGTCTTGTGTGTGTGTGCACGTCGAGGTCTCTGGGTGTAGCCATCAGTTTGTTTCGGGGAAATGCAGGACGACGTGAACTCTGTTCTACCACTAAGAGGAGGGAGACGAGAGGGGGACGGGGCTGTAAAAATGGAAAGTGACAAATGTCTTCTTGAGGAGTAGACAGTAAGGGATTGTACTCTTTCCTCAGCTGTCTGAGGAGACACAAAGACATGGTGCTATCAAAAACTGGTGTTATAGATTCTTTTCTACATACGATGTGGGCTGCAGAAGTACATTTTAAAAAACCCACAATGATGAAAGACGAAAATAAAACAAACAATCTACAAAAAGGTTCAGTTTATAGTTGACCCTTTTACTTTTTCAGGGCTCGCATTGTCAAGAATAATGTCTAAGTGAGGGGGAAAATCCCTTTCTGAATGACAGTACTGGGGAATTTGGTGTGTAGGTAAAACAAGCAAACCATGCAAACCCAGTGTGTGTTTTAACAGTGTGTGTTTGCATGCGGGTGTGTTTTGGAAAAGGCAGTGGTGCAGGGTAGAAGGGAGTAGGAGTTGCTGTGATTTATTCATGATGACGAATAAGTGACTCACTTGAGCTGGAGACACTCTTAAGCTGGATCTAAGGTGAGGAAATGTGTGTATGTGTGTAACTCTGTCTAAATATGACTTTCATTTTGAAGTCATCATCCAAAATAAAGAGCCTTCTATATTAAAAATTACCCACTTGAGACTCTTTATCGTATTTCAAATCCACAATCCAATATATACACTCATTTGTGGTTCAGTAGAATGACGTCAGTGCAAGCGAAGGGCAAATCATGTAAATGAAACTTACAGATGACATGTTAAAAAAATGGAACGTTGGCTCTCTAAAATCTGCAGATGCAATCAGAACTACAACTCACAATTTTGCATTTTGATGGGTCTGAATTACGATTTAAAACTCAGTTACTAGCACTGCTGCAGTGTGACACGAGGGAAGGGAAATCATATTTGCCAAAAATAACCACGTCTTCTGTACTACTGCACTATGACCGAAACTTGCAGTACTATCCAGTAAGAAAAGCATTCATGGCACAGCACGTATGTTGCATTTACAATTAGTTTGTCATGAATAAACGGATTATCACTAAAACACTGAAAAAAAAAACGTGAAAACTGCACCTGTGTAGCTGCAAACGTCTGAAGAAAAACAGAAATAGAAAAAAAATTCAACAACTAGAAAGCTATTTTTATCAAATTATCACAGAAATGTGTGTAGTCTACATGACATGAAAATCTGCTGTGGCATCCTGCCACTGCACTTTCACAACACCTGAAATTGATTTAGCTAGAAGCTGACTACAAGCTACGAGCTACGAAGTTTTGCTTTAGTTTGGCAAACAATCTCTGCTTGTTTAGCAGCTGAGCCAGATAATTCTCTCAGGTGTTAGTGGAGATCAAACTAGAGCTAAAAGCAAAGACTGCCTTAGCCTCTGGGTCTAGCACTAAAGGCAATAATAAGTGATTTAACACAGGGCACAAGTAAAACGTTTTAAGAAAAAAGTACAGCTGTATTAAAAAAATATTTTCATTTGAGTGTCTTTGAGTGTCTTTGAACTAGATACTCAGTTATGTTCTACATAACTTTGAATGTATTCCAATATGCGTCTTTTTGGATGCGCTACTTAGCTCATTACGTATCACCTCCATTGAGGTGTGTTGCAAGTTAAAGACATGTTTATATGAGTCATGTTTCCTAATCTGACCTGTTTTAAGATTTGCAAATTTGAAAAAAAAAGAAAGAAATTATTATTTCTGGCAAATTAAAAACGTTTGTATTCACAACACTAACTGAAAAATATTTGAGGTTAGCTCTCAGCTGCCTCAGCCGCTCTCCAGCCATGTCAGTACAGCTCTGTATACTGAGTTGGATGTTTATAGTATCCTGTGCTTGCAAACAATTTATGTAAGTAAATGATACATTGTATTAAAATATATTCCTCTGGAAATAGTATAGATTTGATATATTATTAGGTGCAAATTTAAGTTTCTGATTTTTATTATATATTTGTAATTTTGAATGCAGCCTTGATTAAATAAACTAGCAAAAGAGATCATAAATGGATTAGTTTATGATGTATTTTTCTAGTTTTAAGTTGTCTTTATTCAAGCATGGTGCACAATCTTGTACATATGATCCCATGTAGAGAAAAATAAACAATAAAGCAAGCCATGCTTTAAGGCTGGCTATCTTACAATTGAAGATTCACTACTGTAGGAGTGTGTGGTGTCTTCAAACACAAATTTTGTCCACAAACAAAATAGAGTTATAAGTGGATCTGTCTGTCTTTTATATATAGTCTTTTCCTAAATCATGGGTGAGTAATGTTATGGTCAGATACACAACATTAACCAAATGATAACATATCATATATATGCGCTATGTTCTTTCCTTGAAATTTATGACTGCTCTACTTCCTCGACCGGACAATAGAGTGGGTCATATTCTACAGCCAAGCAGAGTTTGAAGGTTCAATCCCCAGCTTTAGCTGGTCTTTGGGAAATCACTTCACTCTGAGGCATCTCACAAAGTAACTTACTGACATTAGTGAGTGGGCTGATCATAAAACAAAGTATTAAACAATCTGCAGCCTTCACCAGTTGATAAAATTAGAGGAAGCCAGATGGGCATCAAAGTTATTGCCAATATCCTGATGGCAGCATGGATGTCTATAATAAACCTCAGCATGAGAAGCAATTTAATATTTCACATGATAAATCAAGAATAAGTGAAAAGTTTGACTATAGCTGCTGGCGCTACAGAAAAAGTCTGCAGTTATTAATGTTAGGGTTCAAACCCAGGGCACCATGGATATCTGAACCAAATTTATTGGCAATCCAATGCATTTCAGTAAAAGATAACAGTGTCAACCTTATGGTGGTGCTACATGAAAAATTAAATATGACAGTAGGCTCCATCCTTCATTGTAGTCAAAATATACATCAGTCTGGACCAAAGTTGAGGGCTAACTTGCTGTAATAGCAGCTAATAATTATAACTGAACTTTTGTCTAATACGCTTTGAGCCATATACAGTTTTAAGGTGTTTTCAAAACTTGTCACTAAAGTGAGGAAATAGGCTTTCGTTCAAGTCATGTTCAGTGTAAACACACAACTCCACTGAACCTATGCACATAGACGCGCATGGCAAACTAAACACAGAATTTGCCATCTAAACCTAAGTGATCAAAACATTGCCTCTTCAGTACACCAGTGGAGCTGGCAGATATGGGCTCTGAGATATCACACAAACACTGTCACTCCCATCAGCCGTGAAGGTGACACTGACAGAAACCCTGGCTCTGCTGCTCCTTAAATACTCAAGGATCATCTTGCAGCCAGCAGAAACTCATTCCACTCCCTATTCTCCTCACCTTACACTGTGATGGATTGACAAGAAGAGGCTGAAGGGTTGAAGGATTACTCAGGCTCATCACATCTAACAAACCACCCACATGAAGGATGCTGGTGGCCTTATGTCAGATTCACAAACTTTGGTTAAACTTTTCTGCGTCCTCCTCCTCGTCTTTTTTAAAGCCTGGACCTTTCCATCCTATCAGACGTTTCCCTCGAGGAGAATAAGTGCTGGCTTTGACTCATCAAAAATGAACTACAAAAGTGATACAGTCAGTGGAGAGTGCCACCGTGAGGATTAAAGAAATAATGCATGATGCAGATTTTCTTTCAACTCAATTTAATTCAATTCAATTTTATTTATATGCCACCAAATCAAATCCACAGTCACCTCAAGCTGCTTAATATTGTAAGGCAGACCCTACAATAATACATACAGAGAAAAACCCAACAATCATATGACCCTATATGAGCAACCAGCAGCCGGTTAGGGTGAGAGAAGGAAGACAGGATAAAAGACATGCTGTGGAAGAGAAAGATGTGCTTATTTAAATATAGTTGCAGTTTTTGGCTAAGGATTTATTCCTGGAAGCAGCTGCAATTATCAGATTACTCAGAGTTTAAAGCAGGTTCAGGCTTGTAATGTAACTGAAAAACTATCTGCGATTAAGGCCTTAATTCAACATAAATCTATGTGTGTATTAAAATCCTTATCCCACAATTTCATTTATCCTATGAAGATGTTCATGGTCAGAATATTCAGGAAACTTTAGTTATTCCAGTTAGATCCAGAACTGTGACTCAGGAAACAGAGTGGCTTGTTCACTGGTCACCATGGTCGGTGGTTTGAGTCTGAGCTTCCGTGTCCTTTTGCAAGAACCAAATCCTAAGTTTCCCAATTTCATCTGTGCAGGATAGAGAGATGTGCCGGATGCACAGAGTAAAGTATATGAATGAATGTGACTCATATTGCTTTAAGTCATCAGTAAAACTAACAAAGTGCTATACGAATGTCACTCCATTCATCACCGAACCACTTTGGTCCAGACTCAATTTTCTCAGTGCTGGACTGATTACACGGAGCTGAGGCTTTACAGGTCGAACAACATTTTTGTACAAATAATCATATCACTAGATGATGAATCCTGCAACCTGCAAGGTTGGCCTTTGTATTGACATTTCTTTACAGCTATTGAATGGAACACGCAATGATTGCAGTGGCAGTCATGTTCTCCCTCGACATAAGTGGAATTAAAAAAAGTCTACAGCATACACTGTAGAGTACCAATATGCTGATCTAAGATTGTGATTATGACAAACATACCAGCAACACATTTGCACTGAGAGTATGTAACATGTAGCACGTTCACTTTAACCTTCAGTTCAGTATTGGAAGCTATAATGGCATAGACTGTCAGCTTTGTTAAACTTTTTACTACATTTTAAACATTTAAAAAAGCACTTTTCCTGGTAAATATCAGAGTAACGAAGGTACTGTACCATTACATAAGTAATATAAGGTTCGCTGAGGACATTAAAGTATCATTAATGGTAAAGAATTTTTATTTATTTAGTGGTTGGTTTAAGATAAAGCCACCTGAAATACAGTAAGTTCTTATACAGGAGGAAAGGTCCATGTTTGCATAGCAACCAGTGAACTGAAGTATAAATCTCTGACCAATCAGAGCTTAGTTTGAGTGACCTGTATAACATATTTTAGGACAGATGGTCTGCACTGTTATTTTGGGTGACTTTGGATGTGTGTGTATGTATTTGTTTGTGTGACTCACTGGTGTGACAGCACAAGGAGGTTAAGAGGGGCCACCTGTGTCATGAAGCAGATGATACAGGAGTCATCTCTCTGAGGACAGTGGGAGTCCTGGGAGAGATGCAGCAGTCTGTCACAGACTGGGGTCAAGAGTTCAGGATTACAGGAAAAAAGGCTAGAGTCACAGAGTAAAAGAGTCAGTAAGTGGCTGCAATCAAAGCAACAAATTATTGTTAAAATAAATCTTTTCAAAACAATTAAAAGATATCCCTTTAATAGTGTCACAGATCCAACCTAAAATGACTTTGCAGTTAAGATAGACCTCAAAATGATGTACATTTAACAGACAAAGATTTATATATATACAGTATATAACCAGCCTGCTGAACAAAATAACAGAGGACAGACCCAGCCTTCACCAGAATGCTTAAATAATCAAATTAATTCAAAGAAAAAATTCTATTAGGATATTTGAAGAATGATACAATTATTCCTCCACCACATGGAATCTGCAGCTTTTTAACTTGAGATTTTAAAAATATGAGATTCTTAAAACTTGAATAAAATATGTTTTTGGATTCTTTAAAGCTGTTTTGTAAAAATCAATTTCTGAAAGCAGAAGGTTTAAAATGATAATTTCATTTGTAATGCGTGTATTCCCGCCACTATGACACGCTATCCTCTTCATTTATGTCTCTTTGAGCAGTCTAAATATATTCATTACTCTTATTTTCCACATAAAACACATCCATAATGTTAATTTGTGCTTGACATTACACAAAGCTCAGTTTACAACATGTTTATTAGAATGGCAATCTCATTTTCACCCCATCTGAGCTGGGGCGAAGGTCTGGCAGTGACTGGTTGGCAGTATCTGCCATCCTGGCACAGATGCCACAGTGAAAGGGCAGAGTCGGCGTCTGCTGCTACTCCACCAATCTGTCTATCAAATTCTTCTTGGCAAGGCCAGTTGGACAACAGAGAAGTTATTTATTAGAAAAACAAGCTGCAGGGAACAGAGAAAATGTCTGCAGCTCTTTGAAGTGTAATGCTAGAAAAGGTAAACAATAAAAAAGTGGAAAAAAAATGTTGAAAGAAGAGATGGGCACACACAAACTAACAAAGGGAACATGAGCAGGACAAAGACACTGCATCATTTAGAAATTCTCCCATGTCCACAGAAAAGAAAAAGGAAAAAAAACATGCTTCCAGGCAGGCAGCTGCTGTCCTGGATAGAATGACTGAGCAGACCTCTTCCTGACTTATGCAGTTTTTCTAACTGAAACCACAACTATTCACACTGCAGTGTTTAGTTTAGCAGAGACATAGTCCCTTTCAGCAAAGACACACTGTGTTTATTTAACTGTGCAAGTCGGTCATACAATATCACAAATGTATTTTTGTATTCGAACATTTCTCACTGCTCTGTGAGAGTGTCTGGAAATGGTCTGAGTTCCCAGACAGTCAGAGATCCTTCAAGTTTTTCCCAACATTATTACCAGTATTAATGTTTGGATTCATATGGATTGGAGAATTTGTATTCTCCAGAAAGATGGTATTAGAAATGTCTCTGTAACTTCTAAAATTATGTAATGATATTGGCTTTTTTTTAACCTCAAAAGAGACAGAAATTACCATTAAAACTGTGAAATTATGTAAAAACTCAGGGATGCTAAGAGCAAGAATGTTTTTAACCACTAGGGGGAGCAATTACCACAACTACTCTTTCCAACTGTTGGTTCAGAGGTCCCACTAATACCACACTTGTTCTAATGCATCAAATAAAAATAATAAAATACGGTGTATCAGTTTTGTTCAGTACCTTCTTTAACTGTGGTATTCTATTAGATCTGACATTGGCTCTAGGAAGACAGTGTGACATTTTTTTCTCAGTGGCTGACCCAGGACTGATCCTGGTTACTATCCTGAGGTCTGGAAACAGCTGCAGAGCAAGGCTGCCAAAGGGAGCAACTATCATCGGTAACCTCCCACCGCATTGATAATAGCAGTGTTGGCTTTCTTGCAAGAGGATCATTCACCCTCCATCAACAGGTTTAAAAGGTCTGTCAGTGCCCCAAAGGACAATACAACATAATTTAAACACGTTTACATGCACTGAACTTCTTTTAATGCAATCTATTTTAATTGGATGAAGTTTAAGATCAAATCATTAAAATGACATGAAATTAAGAAAAGATACAAACAAAGCAACAAAAAGAAAAGGACCAATTTTACTCTGGATCATCCTTAACTTAAAATCAAAACTTTTGTTATTGTTTCATCTTGTGACTCGTGTTCAATGTTAAAAAAAACACTATGAAGACATCTGTTGCTTTAGGCCACACTTAAAGTATTAATAATTACTAGACATATCACCAATGCTTAAAAAGCATAAGAACTGCATATAAACATTACATAGCCAAATCTGGTAAAAAGCACTTGCTCACTTTGCCTAAGAATTTAAAAAGCTTCCCCCCGGTTAGAGTTATGTTTCTACAATTGACTTGATTCAGGATTTTCTGAGTGCCACTTATGGCACTTTGTGACAGCAGCGTTTAGCACAAAGCATCACTGTGCACTAAGGTACAGCTTCTCAGACATCCAGTCTCTTAGCTTGGTTTGTGTGTGAAATGTCTCTGTTCAGACTATCTGCAGCAGCCAACATATCCAAGAGTTTGGCTGCGTGTGTGAATGTGGCATCTAGTTGTGACCGATCGATGTGCATAAAGGTAAACATGCGGTGGGATGCATGTCTGCCTGCAAAGAGAGGCGTTATATTACCTCTAATTTAATTAACAACAAACTGTTCCAAAAATCTTTTAGCAAAACAACTTTTTCATTTTATTTTTTAAGCAATTATGTGATCATGGGATACTTCTGTATGTGCCATTCAGTCAATAATGTGAATGCTTGTGGATAAACTTTGGTCAAATCTCAGTGTAGCAATGCAGATTCTTCATCCAGAGCATTAGTATTTCTTCCAAAGACTCTATGATGACAGCCTTGCATGTTTCCAGAGGATCTGGCAGAATGCATGCACTAATGACTGACAGCGCCACAATCTCCACTTACTGTCCACATGGATAATGTTTCTCAACAGAAAAAAATGCATTTAAAGTAATTAATCATAAGTGGTGTCTTCATTCATGGCAAAGCTGTCGCGAGATGGGAGAGTGACTCTGCTAAAGGTTACTACCGACCTCAAATGCCAGATATGAAACACTGGCATTTGGATGTTCTGAATGGTAACTTTGCATTGATCTGAAGAGGAGCAGGCAAGACATTGAAGGTGGCGGTGCCTTCCAATTTCAAAAATAGGACAGCACCCAGTGGCACAGGTCTGAGTGACAGGACAAGTGTTGAGCTGGACCCTCCCCTCCCTCATTTGGGGCAGGCATTCCTCTGTGTAAGCAGACACAGACCCCCTCCCATCATATTTCTCTCTCCTTCTCCCTCTCTTTTTCCTTTGGCGATGGTAGTTGGCTCACACGGAGTATGGGTGGGCACACAGAAGTGTGTGTGTGCGTGTGTGTGCTTGCATGTTTGTGTGTTCAGGTGTGAGTGCGAGCTCAGAGGGAAGTCAGCACCCGGACAGTGTGCTAGGCGAGAGCAGGCCAGAGCTCTCCGATGGGGCCCTGACTAGGGCCAAAGCACTGAGGGGGGTCCTCAGATGAATGATTAAAAACCTTAGAAGAAAAGAAAATAACTACAAAAAAGAAGAAAAGATAAAAAAGGAGATCCAGAGAGAAGAACAATGGTTGTAGAGGAAGTGATAATTACATTGTCTGGTGGAGCGCCATGGGGGTTTCGTCTCCAGGGAGGCGTGGAACACCAGAAACCACTCCAGGTAGCGAAGGTAAGGCGAGTCACTCAGTATGTTGGACAGAAGCCAGTATTTCACAGTTTGCTAAGACAACAGTGAAAAGAACAAAACAGTGTTAAAGTCAATAGCGTCACCAAGCAGAAGGGAAACAGCAACAGAGTTTTATTGTGTAGAGCTAAAGGAACATTGGCAGTGTTCAATGTTGGTTTGGGGCCTGAATATGAGTCATCATCTTGTTTGAAAACTTTTTTTATGTAGAGTTGTACTGATGATTGATTGGGTGAACTTTAAACTTCAAGTACAGATAGGTGGGAATGCTAGGCCACCCTGTTGCATATCTTCCTCTGACTGCTTTGCCTGTTAAGCTCAGCATTAAAGAAAATGATAGTAACCCAGAAATCAAGTAACATTTGCAGAAAATATTTTTTTCTGTTGCTGGCCACAGTGCGCCCTACACCTCTGAACAACATCATAATTTCATTCAAGAAACGCTTCAATTAACCTGGCCACACCCGATAATCTTGAAGGATACATTCAGTTGGTTTTTTTATTGTAAAGTAAAATTACAAGAGTGAAAAACATACAAGTAAGCAAAATGTAGTGACCTCAGGTTATTTCTTTATAATATATTTGTTTATAATGTTAAAAAAAATCTTTATTCCATTTTTGAGAATTGCAGACTAGTTAAATATTCACATTTCCTTGAGTCCACTGAAGGTAAAGGAAATATTTAACCTTCGAATTCTCACATGGAGTCACTCAGCTCATTTTACTCTCCAAAAGCAAATTCTTCATGGGCAATAATTTGGTACCAACACTTGGCAGAAATGGAGCAGTCCAAATTTCAGTCTTGATCTCCATTTAGGATTTCAGAATGTGGCATGATATGAGATGGGGAACATATACTGGATAAAAGGATTCATTTGGCTCCCAAGTATATAAAAAATAGCACCTCTGATATAAGCTTCTCTTTTTATTTTCTGACTTAATATGTACATTTGTTTGTATTGAACACATTATATTGCACACACTTTATGAATGTATATTAGCATAATATGAAAAATAGATTCATCCACACATACTTTCCATAATTGTTGACTGAGCAGAAGTACTTTTGAAGGTGGCTATTTATAGCTGAGAAGCATCAGGTCTCTAGGTCAGCCAAGGTGTATGTTTCAGCTCAGTATTTAAAAATTAGCCTCATACACTATTTCTGAACATGCACTAATCGTCTTGATGCTAATCGTCACTTCCTTGTAGGTTCACATCAAAAAGAATTACTAATCGTTTGACATCTTTTACTCCGGACTGTTGCTGCTCTGACATCACATATGGCGTGGTGTTAATTCAAATGAAGCCCCCCCTTAAAAATGATCTCCATATTACAAAATACAGGAATCTATCTACTTGGCACAGTAGGTCAGGGAAATTGTATTATATCCTGCTTTTTCACAGGATATAGTTCTTCTGTGCAATGAATCCTTATTTGTATAATGCACTGATATATACCTGTACTGTAACTCATTATCTTCCACAGTTGAGTTAATATATAATATTTGCACTGGCAAAATAATTATCCTTTGGAAAATGTTACTGGCTTAGATTGTCTAAGTAAACTTTTAATATGTTTTCATGAGTGATTCTACGTTGTTGAGTTATGAAGAGTGACATGTAGACAAGCTGGCCTCGGGACACCAAGTCACCTTTACGAAGGTGGACAGCTGGTTCTGTCTGATCATCTAAAACAATGTGCTCCTTCACCCCTGAGAGGAGGAAGCTGTAATCTTGTCAGGTCTCACACTATATCATCCCAAACAGGTGGAGCAGTGTGTGGCTGCACTGAAAAGAGCTGGTGTGTCAGTCCTGGGTCTGTGCCGTTGAGACAGCATGTGCATGCTTCTATGTTTATTTATATGACTTTAAGTGTATTTTTGTACTTCCCCATGTGGTGAATGTGTGCACGCATGTAAGGCTATTATAACTGTTATGATTTGTGGCCACAAAGTGACTGCGTGAATGAATAACAGACATCCTCTGCCACAAGTAAGCACGGACCATTTTAAAAGGCTTAGCTAAATGGGGACATGGGATTTAATTACAGACAAACTAGAATAGCTGGAAAGAAAACTAGTTAAGGTAACCAAAGCAATGCTTCTCCATCCACTAATTCTAATATTAAAAATTTCTTTCATATAGCCTATGCCTTCGTAAAGCGTAATCAAAACTGCACTGTTAGCTTAAAAAATAGGAACATCTTCAGGCCTCTGTTTTAGATTTACTATGTGACATGTCGACATAGCTTGCACAGACCTGAGGCAGTTTAGAGTGGGCAAAACGCCACGGTCCTGACAGACCTTGGGCACAAATAGCAAAGCACCAAATGAAGATGGCTTCTGGCTGGCATTTCCTTGTTAAAGTGTGTATGAGAGCTCCACTCGAGCTGTAATATGTGGCATATGTCTGCAGCAAGATCGAGCTGTCAGTGCAGAATCTGGTCTCTGTCTTTGTCAGTCATTATCACAAACCAATCCAAGACAGCAGCATAGCTCTGTTGTTTTTTTAAAAATGATTGAAACAACATTTCTTCATACAACGAGTCAGAAATTCAGATTTTCAATTATTTTTAGTATTTCAGCTTTTAACTTGTTTTGCCTATATGTAGGTGCGCAAACGCAGCAAGGCATGCAGGGCTGGGTTGCGGGAGGCTGATGAGCTGGTCTCCATCAATGAGCAGCCATGTGCAACGCTCTCCCATGCCCAGGCCATGAACCTCATCGACAGTTCCCCTGGGATATTACACATCCGGGTCAAAAGGTCAGAAGAACAAGAGAAAGTAAACTCTTCTCAATCTTAAAGCATCAGCAGCTCATTGTAATGGATAAAGAAAAGTGTAAAATGCACTGACTTCATACTTGCTGCCTTGCATTTAAAATGAATTAAAAACAAGAAGACAGCGTATACTAAATACAAAAAATTAAGTTATGATATCACATTCAAAGGTACTCATTGACATTAAAACTATTTTAACCTTTGCACTTGTTTTCAGGGCACCTGCTGGTTTTCAGTCTGTGGTGCTTGTGACCCGAGCCCCATCTCCCCGAATAGACAAAGAGTACCGTGCTGCTCTGCGAGCTATGTCACCAAATCACCCTCACCATGCACCTGTCCGCGAAGTCCATCGTAGCCGCTCCACCCTAACCAGCGGCTTGACATCGCCACCTGGGAGCGAGGCTTACTATGGCGAGACTGATAGTGATGCAGATGTGGCAGGCTACGAGAGACAACGCAGGCAGAAACGCCGAAGCCCCAGCAACTCCAACCCTGGGAAACCCACAGGACGAACCTCTCCTGAGGGTGGGGAGACATCAGAAATGAGTGGCTATGACAGCGCTCCAGATGCACATGTTTACCCCCGTTTATTGGATGGTGGAGAGGGAAATGGAGGAGGAGGTCTGCCAGGGGTGGCTAGAAGGGAAGTGATTTACCAACCTCATGGTCCCGGAATGTGGTCTTCCCAGACATCGACAGAGACTTCCTCTATCATATCCTCAGCAGATGACCAAGGGCCACGGGATGCAGGGCAAGAGGAGGATAGTGGCTTTTTAGAGCCTGCCAATGTGCCACTGGTATCCCCTGAGAGGGCAAAGGAGGCTCTGATGCTTGGCTCCCGTAACCAGCTCGTGCCCATGGTGGGTCCTGTGAATAAACCCATCGATGATGAGCTTACAACAACATACATGGAAAAGGCCAAGCAAGCCAGTAAGTACACCTGGAGAAGGCCACTGGGATCAACTTGTGCCTCACATGTAAAAGTTAAATAAATATCCTATTATGATTTGGTGGGAGTTTATGATTATGATACAAATGATCCAAAAATTAAAAATCAAACAAATACGCCTTACCTTTTTCTAAACAGTGCGTCAAGAGAGGTCAGTTATTGATTTAAAACAGCGCTTTAGGGAGCTAAAACAGATCAGTTTTGGAACTACAGTATTTATCTATATATGGTACCTGTTTATAATTATCCTAGAGTCACAAGCTGAGTTTTGAAGCTGATCATTAGCTATTTATATCCATTGATACTCTGGAAACATCACTGATACCAAATTAATTGTACCAATACTGTCGGAATAGTGTGATATGAAGCTTAATCAAGCTTAATCAAAAAGACTAACGTGTCCAGTGTGATTTGTTTAATATGACAATTAGCAAAACTAGCCACACATAAATGTTTTTTGAGGTTTGAAGCTCAAAGTGGGTGGGTGTCAAATCTGATAACAGGGCATAGTCATATAGTTTATCGCATTTTCCTCCAGTTATGTAAAAAACCCAGCAATCAACCTAGGAGCCCAGAAAACCAACTGCTTTTTGATATCAGGTGGCAAACCGAGGATAATATCTAGAGCTCTTGCTGCTCTCATCCCCTTTACTCTTTTCTTACTTCTTACTGTATATTGAAAGAACAATAATATGTGATTTGTTCTGTAATACTCAATATGATGTACTTTGGTTCTTATTAAAATTGCAAATGCATTTTTATGCTTTTCAAAATGCATCAATTAAAATGATGTGCTTACATTAACCTTGACTTAATAGTTTCACAATCTTTGAAGAGAGGTTAAAAAAAATGCGATAGTGATGAAAGCACAGAAAATGACTAAGCATTCTTTCCTAAAATTTGTCATTCTGTCTATCATCCTTAATTGATTCTTGGAATTCCTCCTTGCCATCACTGACATTCTAATGTCCTACTTAAGAACCATGTCCTAAACAAATTAAAATTCCGCTTCATGTGGCATTTATACCAGGGTAATAGAATTAGATTGCCTATGATAATCTGTTTAATACCATAACAAGTTAAAGGATATGTTATGTATGCCTTTTGAAGTTCTCCTTCCAGTCACCTATGACATCAAAGTTTCCATTAGAATGCAAATACTTTCATTAAAGTTAGATGTCAGAGTACATGACCCTAACAATGTGCAAATTTATCCTTCACCTTAGCTAATGTGATAAGCTCAAAGCTTCTGTGGAATTTTCCTGGAAGTGCTACTGTGGCAAGTTAAGAGATGGATGCCTGTTGGACAGGCAGACAGGACAGGTTTAGAAGCTTATGTCAGAGTTCATTCTTTCAAAGGCTAAATCTTTTCCTTTTGAAATTCTGACCCTAAGATTTACTTTACATTATGCCACTGCATAACAACTTCTAATAGTTTTGACTTTCATATCCTGCAGAACTGAACCGAGGGGATACACAGCAAGACAAACAAGTAAAGGAAGCCAAAAGCAAGTGTAGAACAATCGCCTCTCTTCTGACAGATGCTCCTAATCCTCACTCAAAAGGTGTGCTAATGTTCAAGAAGAGAAGGCAGCGCTCCAAGAAGTACACACTCACTAGCTTTGGTAGTGTTGATGAGGACAGGTGTCAGGACTCACAAGAGGAGGATGGGGTACTTCCTGGCAGTGAATCTGAGTTTGATGAGGAAGGTTTTTCATCAGTTCCGGACCCGACTTGGGACAGTGACTATCTGGATATGCTGGAAAAGAGGGCAACAGCAGGTACTGAAGGTCGTGGGGATGGAGCAGAGGATGCTCCGAGTCCAGGTTTGAGTGACACTGTGGGCAAGGGTGCCCAGTTATTTGAGCAACAGAGAAAAAGGGTTGCTGAGCATGCCAAGAAGGCAGAAGCAGCAAAACCTCAAATACCTCCACAATCCCAAGTCCATGAGGAACCTCAGATACTCCAGATGTTTCAGTCACAACAAGAAGTAGAGCCACAAATAAACTTACAACCTCAGCACATAACACTACCTGGAACTATATCCACACAATCAATCCTATCACAAGCCCCAGGTCCAGTTCCTGTTGCATCCCGTGGAATGACTAATGGAGACCTATCCTACTCTGCAGTCAGCACAGCTAGCATGGAGGAGTCATCTCCACCAGTGGCACCCAAACCAGCTACTGCCTCAGTTACCATTCTGACCAGTCCTGGTCAACCAGCCGAAACACCATTGCCAGAACTACCTGTGAGTAATGTTCTCAACAGGACAGCACGTCCTTTTACCCCTGGCTTTATCAGTATTCGGGCTGCAACTGCCCCTGTGACGTTCCGGCCACCTGTCACAAAGACAACCCAGCGTCCTGCCTCAACAGCTGTTGTGCCGCCACCATTTTCCACTACATATGAACTAGACATTAACAATACAGCAGGAACGTCACAGCTATCCCCTGGTACTTCATCAGTGATCTCGCCACAAACTTCCATACTTCAAAGTTCCTTGGTCTCAAAGCCAGAAGCTCCTGTTACCTACCACCCTCCATCCCTTTCTACTTGTGTGCAGTCAACACCACCAATTACTACTGTTCAGCAGGCTCCATTTCCAATTGTGACTCCAGCATCTATTCCATCAGTACCACCAGCACCACATGTACCAGTGATTCTAGTACCTGGTCCACCTACATCCCAAATTCCTGTGTCAGCTGACCAAGTTATCACAGTGTCTCCACTTCAAACACCAGTTGCTCAGCTACCACTGCAATCTTCAATTGCACCTTTGTCTCAAGTGTCAGTGGTCTCCCAGTCTGAAACTGTAGCACCAACCCCAGTTCCTGGTCCAACAGGTCGCACAGGAATCTTGCTTGAGGCTCGAAGGCGTAATGGGAAACCCAAACCAATGTTCAATGTGCCAGATGTTAAAAAGAAATCCCCCAATCCTGAACTGTTGTCTATGGTGCAGAATCTGGATGACAGATCCAGCCGATACAACTATGGCCAACCACCCGACGAGAATATCTATGATGATTCTGAGGAAATTAGAAGTGATGAGGCTGGCATAGGAAAGGTGCCTCCTCCAGTGGCACCCAAACCACGAGTTGTTCACGAAGCTCCACAGATTCTCCAAGCAGGAGGTAAGGGGGCCCAACTGTTTGCCAAAAGGCAGAGCCGTATGGGTATGTATGTAGTGGACACTCCACCCGAGACTACTTACCAGAAGGAAGGGACAATGCACAGTGCAGCACAACCCCTTGGTTCCTCCCTCAATCCTTCACTTCCTTCTCAATGGAAATACTCCCCAAATGTCCGTGCACCGCCCCCAATTGGGTACAACCCACTTTTGGCCCCATCTATCCCTACTGGGCCTCAGAGAGAAACAAACAAGCCAGACAACAGGGGTAGAGGAAGCTCTCCAAGAGAGGGCATCAAAGCACTGGATTTCATGAGAAGGCAACCCTATCAGCTCAATTCTGCCATGTTTAACTATGGGGGCAGCGCTGCTAATCTAGCAGCTATGCCTTCTTACCAAGCCCAGCAGCGTGACTACATACCACCAATGGTTGGAAGCTCCTTGACCTCACCAAGGCAGATCCCCATCAAAACAGCCCGTGTCTATGAGGTCAAGCGATTCTCCACACCTACACCTATGTCCGGTCCATCTCTCGCTCCTAAAGTCCTCGCACCACGCTCAGCTACTTGCCTTGGAGAACGTTTGACTCACTCTGGCATGACCTCCCCACCTCCTGAAACCTTCACTCCAACTCCAGTCTCTGCCTTGACAACAGCACCAGACAGTATACCAACCCCAGCTGCACCTCTGTCCCAACCAACTGGACCACCCAACCTTCCAAAATTTTCTGCCACTCCCATTCCAAACCCAGTGCCCCCTGCAGTCCCAACACCTTATGCTCCAGTGTCATATACCACTGGGCTCCAGTCAGCCAAACAGTTTCAGAGTGCTCCTGAGCTCAGCATCCTTGCCTCTCTGCCTCCACTCAAGTCCAACCCAGTACAGGCACCTAAACCACGATTTGTGGCCACCAAGGGAGGTGTTCAGCCCCGTGTCTGGAGGCCAGGGGCAATCTGAGGGCAATGAAGCAGTCAGTACCATGTTTGGACATCTTCATATTCATGAAAAGGCTAATTAATCATGGACAGAAATATATCTGACAATTTTGTTAATTGGTTGATAGAAAAAACATGGAGTTAAAGATGTTTTATGCTTTGGGAAACTGATGGGCAAAGATCAGGACTCATCTGCAAAAATTAGCTGCTGAAGTAACATAAAATGGCAATTGAGTATGAAATTGAAATATAAAAAACAGGTGAGTTAAGTTAAATGAGAACAAAAGATTTTTATTTTTTTTGCTCAAAATGCTGCTTATCACATTTATTTTGCTGCAAACAGATTAAATGAGTCACACTAGTTTTAAACTATATTGCCATACACTGTATAGCCCACCATATGCCTGTCCTGGGGGAGGTTTGTGTAAGGCTTCTGGAGATCTCTTCTACTAATTTAGCGGAAAACCCATCTAAACAGAGCCTGTACTGAATTATTCTTTGAAACTTGAAATGTCTGAAAAGTGAACAATGAATGAACGAATGCCATTATGAGCAAAGCTCAAACCACTAAAAATATATGTTGTGTGATGTAGACTGGAGTAGGTGGATCTTATAACATGTAATTCACAGTACTCGCCCTATTCAGTCATGTACACTCATGGGTGTTTAAATGATGCTGTTTTTTAAACACCTCAGCTCGCTAGGGTCTATAAGTGAAGGCAAGGTTTGCTCTTGCAACGCGTCAAATACCTCCACTCACTATAACTAGAGAGAAATGCTATCTTTTTAGCCCAGGTCACAAACAACAAGTGCCTGGGCTGTCACTGAATGAACACTTGTTACTGGATATCACTGCTTCTATTTACCACCTAGACACACCAGAGTCATATAGTTGCACTTTGCAACTATATGTAAATTCATAACTTTTATTAAACAAATAACACAGATGAAGAAATGTGTATTTTGTTTTGTAAAGTTGTAATTTATTCAGAGGGAATGCATGGGGAAGTAGATAGACAGAGAAGCACTGGCCCTTCTGAAAGGGTTCATGAAAAGAGAGCGGCTGTGGAACGAGGACATATTTAGGAGTAATGGGGTCACAGTTCTGGTGTTGCCATTTCACTGAAGTGGTCACAATCAAAGTCAGACTTCTGTCTGTTGGTTTGATACCTCACAGCCTCTAGAAATTAAATTAGAATGACCAGGAAAGTTTGAGCCATGAAGTTTGTTGGACAGAAGCACAGAGGTTTAGCTGTTGTGTTCTAAATAACAATGGGTGCTGTTAAAAAGTAAGGAGAAATATGTTTGATGAATATGTGCTTCCAAAGATTGAATATGTTAAAGGAACAAGTAAGAAACACAGAAAGACTGTTGTGTTATATTTGTGGTACTCTTGGTAGATTTTTTTTTTTTGGATTTTTTACCCTTTTTAAAATACAGTTTCTCTTCAAGCTTGTTCTTGTTTTCATTATGTCATTAGAAAACTAGATCTTAGATATAAATATGCTGAGGTGTACAGTGTGAGTTTCTGAAAGTACATGGATTAAATAATGAGTGTGAAAAATGTTTGTTATTAATGCTGAGTAGAAGTTTATACTGAGAGATGACACGATATTTTTAGAGGAATAAAATTAGACTTCAAGGCTCTCCAGCTGTCTGACATGTCTGATTTTATACTGCCCTCTGTTGGTTAGTCTTTTAATGTATGACAAAAAGCATGCAGAAATGGAACTTGTAACTGAACAATGAAGTAAATGTAACTGTATAGTAGTTTAAACATTAAAAAAGGATTAAAAGATAAAAATTATTACCAGTGCAGAGTTTGTTTGTTTTTTTAACTTCAGACTAATTTTATAAATTAAATAGGTTTGTAGCTCGTTAATAAAAATAGTAACTCAGATAATATAATAGAATATGAATTATATTTTCACATAAGGAACCTATTGGGTCATTCTATGAAAAAATCAGTGAGTGTCTAGCTTGATTAGAATCAGCTCATTTTTGTTTGTACAACAACTTTATCACATTTAATAAAGCCATGAAAAATTCTACCTTCAATGAATATTTTGTGAGTTCTTAAAGTATAGATAAAGATCAAAATTCTAACATTGGAGCTAGCCACATTAAAATTTCAGGGCTGGAAAATACATTTAAGTATTGTTAAAAATTGTAGGTAGATCAAATGCACAACCACTCCAAATGTCACAATTTAAAGCCAAAGTGTAATTTCTTTCTTTTTTTCTATAAACAGCTCTGAGGATCTATATTATGGGATATATCCTAGAGTAGCAAAACTCCATCAATTTAATGTGACAGACTAACAGACATGACCATTGAAACCTTGGATGTTTCATCATATATTTCACAGGAGGAAACTTCAAAAACTATAGTATGGGGTAAAGTTTTAAGTATCATATCATCATATTGGAGAGATACCCGGTCAGTACAATTTATAGCATACAACATGTCCTTTTTTGTTTTTTCTAATGTTTTTTTTTCTCATTTTAAACACAAATGTTGAAGCAGTTGTTTGAGATTGAGTTAGCTTCTTTTTGACATATTTCTTAGTGCTAAATTGTAAAGATTCAGTGTTTATTACTTCTGCAGTTCCAAGAGTCATCTTTTGACTAATCTTTGTCTTACTTTCTTACTTTTCAGTAAAGATTCTAGGAGTGAGCTAAATCTGGACATTATACATATATAAAATGGGCGGGGGTGGTTTGGTGTATAAAAAAAATACTATTTTCACTTTTTTTCTGTTAGTAAGATTAAAAATTAATACTCAAAAAGTGCATTATCGTTGGAAACTTGTTGTTTAATGCCATCTATTCATTTCCCAACACACAGAATGTGTGATTCTATATCTGGAACTCAAAATGTATATTCATGTATAAATTTTGACTATAATGTAATGCAATAATGTTATATGGTTGTACTGTGTGTCAGTATATTTTTCTTTCTTTCTTTTTTTTTTGCCTACATGAACACTTGCCACTAAGTGGTGCTGTGGGGCATCAGTGTACACTGACAGTGCATTAAAAATGGCCAAGCCCCACACTCACATGGGAGGCTATATATAGAGCTGCTAATATCCAAACATAATACTCTTTATTTATAAAGAAAATGAATTGTTGCCAGGTCCCTACTGTAATTAAGAGTTGCTTCTTAATTTACCTACTTAAAAAAAGATACATTAAAAAAGGGGCCTATGGAAAGTTTCTATTTCAAGATGTGCAGAAAACATCCCGTGGAGTGTTTTCCATGGGCTGTACTAGAAATAAGACATCTGCAGCAAATCTTAGTGCTTTCCATTTAATACTTCATTGAAATGTCATTTGAATTGATCAGAAAAGGGACATGGATATTTCTACATTTCATATGAAATAATGAAATGTATGCAGAGGTATGTATAAAAATAAAACACAAATTTTAAACAGTGTCACCATTGTTATTTAAATATAAGACCTCAGTTGGTTCGAAGAAAGACTGAAAACATGTCACTTGTTTGTTACAAGCACTTCTCTGCAGTGATCATTTTGATAAAAATAGATAACTTTCTTTAGATTTCGGAGGCCAGAGATGAGCCAAAAATTTATGAGAAATCAAGACTTTATGAAGAAGAGCCTGAAGAACCTTTTTGAAATAAAGCTGACCTGAGTAATATTTAAGGAAGTTAACCCTAAGAAATAAAGGAAACTAACAATATTGGGCATTTGTATTGATGTCAAAAACCCAATGTCTGATGGCTTTCCTACATTTCAGAATCGTGCATCATAAAATATTTTAGAATATATAAAGTAAAATAAGATACATCTTACTTGGAATTGAAGTTTAACTTAAGAACAATGTTGCACATAGCATATAGATCAATTGTACTTTAATACAGTCAAACATCCAAACAGAGCCACAAAGTTACCAGTTGCATTTTCTACTTTGATTGTGTGCTCAAAAACACTAGAACAATACAAAGTTAACTGACCTTCAGAGAAAGTTACTGCAGATTTAGTTAGTGCTTCAGAGTCAAAGTTTTCTAGATCGAATTAAGCACATAAAATCTGACATTCACTCAGGACCCCTGGGATTATTTTGGCAACTAACAATCATGTTTTTATAAATGTATATTAATTGTAACAGTAATATTTAAAAATGACACATTCATATTGTGTCAATTTGTACATATGATACCTGTATATACCTGTATATTTACCTTTTTAAAATTTGCACAAAAAATAAAAAAATTCACACTAAGGAGAGTTATAGAGTTACATACATGTTTATACAGTCATATGAAAAAGAAAGGTAAATTAAAGTACTCTTTTACTGTTAGTATAGGAATTAAGGGGTAAGTGGCAGCCAGGTGCTAATAATCAAACACTCGTTAGGCTTCAATTCAGCAAAACAGTTTGCTGGATTGAAGCATTCAGTTGCGTTGGCACAATGTCACAAGCTTCCCAGTAGTGGATATCCCAGCAAATTTAATTCCAAGGTCAAACCATGCAATGCTCAGAGATATTACGGGGATTTGGGTTTGTTTTTGCAGCCACAAGATCTAGACACCTTGCAATTACAGAGTCCACCACCTCTTTTTACAAAAGCATTCTATAGTCAGATGTGAGGCCATCTCCTTGGCAGTTCAAGCATGTCATGAAACAGGATAAGCACAGCAGCAAATCTACTATGGAAAAGCTGAAAAACAAAAGAAAAGAGTGCTGAAATGACCCAGTCAAAGGCCAAACCTCAACCCAGCTGAAATTCTATGGTGAGATCTTGAGAGGGCTGTGCATAAATGAATGCCCACAAACCTCAATGAACTGAAGCAGTGTTGTAAAGAAGAGTGGACCAAAATTTTTCCACAACAATGTAAGAGCGTAAAGTTACATAGAGAAAAATTGCTTTAAAGTTATTGGTGCTAAAGGCGGTTCTACAAGCTACTGAATGTACTTAGTTTTTCACAGGATTGCATAGACCCCTGTAAAACCTTTTTTTTTCACATGATCATATGCCTGTATTGCATGCTATTATCATCACTATAATAATGTAGAAAAAATCGAATAATGTTAGACCCTCACCTAAAGGATAACTCTGTTGTTATGACAATGTAAGTACATATATTTACTGAAGACTTTTTAAGCCCTGGGAAAAGTTGTGACGTCAAAGGCAGGTTGTGTATTTGCACACAAGAAAGCAAAAATTTGTGTTTTCTTTAAAATGGAAGATATACAGTTACCAGTAAGGATACTAATGACATATCTTTGGTAGTTTTGGGGTTTGCACTCCACCACATTCAGATGGTTTGCACAAAATGTTTTAAATATCTGTCACCTCATTGTCTGCATGTCCATCACATTCAGTAGTTCAGGGAAACTGAAAAGTCTTTCTGTGTACCCTAAACACACCCAGAGTCCTGTGAGGTTATATTATAGTTGGGTTCTGTCCCCCTCACTCTTTGCTACTAAATATAGGCTTCTGAGCCATCTGTGAGAATGATTTTGTTCCCTTAATATCACCATCAGCAGTTTCAGCTGGCCAACAGAGACTTCTCCCCTGACTTTAATGCCCCCCTGCCCCCTCCTCAATCCCTATTCATACACCCAACCTCAACCTCCTCCTCCCGTCTTGATACGAACACCAACAGCCCCAACCCCCTGAAAGAGCTGCCATCTGAGTGTTGGTTGGGTTTTGCACTTCCCGGGACCTGGGTCCAGGCGAACGTAGGGTCAGAGGCACTGAGGGATTTGTAAACTTGTGATCGAGATCACCAACATTGGTCTCTCGGTCTCCTCTTCACTGTTTGGTATTTATAGGTCTGTCTTTCTTGCCAGGACAACAACAAAAACTCGGTGAGTGGATCTACATCCCACAAATCACTGTGTCCATTTGTTCTACCAATCAACTGACAGCTGATAACTGGGAGGATTTCAGTTTTGCATAGTGCAAAAGCCGTGAGAGGGATTTAACATGCAATGTGGTCCCACTCATATTTCTGCAGCTGATCTTAAGGAGAAACTAATGCAAGACCTCAAGAGTTCAATAAATAAAAATGATCAGTTAGCAGTTTAATTTTATGACAAATAATTAATTGCAGATGCAACATAGCTATAAAAGTTCCTTTGCTGTTTTTAAAATTATCAAAGGAGTGGTTAAATGTGCTGATCATCTCACTCGGTGGGTGTTGCATATGTTTTATATGGCGCTGCCAAACCCTGAGAGGGGTTGGTAAATCTGAGAACAGACTTGTCTGAGCCTTTAATTATTTAAGGGAATTAAAAGACAGTGTTGAAAATCCTCCTCGTTAACATCCATTAACTAAACCAGTTTGTACACCTGTTTTGAGAGATGGCCAAATATATAGTCAGAATTGTTTTGTGGAGGTGTGTTCTTAAGGGTTATGTTGAGCCCATTTGATAGCCGAATGACGCCATTCCATGTCGCTAAAATGTCTTGGCTGGAAATGGCTTTTAAAAATAGCTTCAGTGGGTTGAGTTACAGCCAGTAGATGTGATGTGATGTTTTGCCACTTGATTGGGCCTTAAAGAAACTGGTGAGAGCTGAAAGTGTTGATACCTGTTCAGAAAGATAAGAAACCATGTAACGCACGCATATAATTACATGTAAACCAGATGCATGTCTTTCACAGTGGATAGCTTGGCCTATGAGATAGAGGGAAGTTTTCCCACCTTTATGTTTCCATGCAAGAGGCTGTGATAAAATATTATGAATAATTCCATCATTTTTAATAAGCCCGGGGCTTCTGTCTCAACCATAACATGGTTCTGTTTACATTGGCACAGACTGTGTACAGATCTTGTGTCTCCAAACAAAACTGAAACACATATTGAGCTATACGTTTCCTTCGAGGCAGACATCTGTTTCACTAGAGAATGTAAGAAATCTGAGGGCACTGACATCCCGTTTGAACTTGAAAAATGAGGAGGGCCCTTGCTGTCAGTCTGTCTGATACATTCAGGTCCCGGGGATTCACTTTCAGGCGTGGTGGTAAAGTGTTGATGGTTGAGAGTTATTTTGTGACTATGGTGCAAATCAATGGTAACACTGAAGCAACAACACCCCTTTCAGTGCAATTAAAGCTTTACAGTCAATTCATGATTTATGAATTCCTTTGAATATGGATGTGTAGTGTGAAATAGAAAACTACAACTGAAGGTATCAATTACTTTGTCTTATTTGGTTTCTATTTTGTTAATTTATGTTTTTTTCATACTAAACCTCTTAAAGTTTTCTATGTTATTTATCTAGACTTAATCCCTTTAAGGAGCTTCTTTTTTCCGGAGAAGTTTTGATATTACTTAAAATTAATTAACTTTTGAGTCTTGAACATAAGGATTTCATTGCTTAAGTATGTGTTCAGGTTAATATCATCACTTGTTCTACATTTTTCTAACCAAAGGTAATGTTCTGTGTTCTCCCCCGGCCCCTCAAGTCATGCCTCTGGGTACACCTGCTCCCCTAACCAAGCGGAAAAAGCCCTCCAAGATCATAACTGACCTATCACATATCCCTCAGGATGGTAAGGCTTACATAAAATGACGTGACTATGAAACCAAGTTACCACTGCTCAGTGGAGCTCTTTCATATAAACACAGTACACAGAAATACACGGTGGTAAAACAAAAAGGGGTACAAGTATTAGAGAACTAGCTGCTTATTTGCAGTACAATTAAGTCAATCTACTTTACTAATAAAGGATACCGTTCTTTAATGAAACAATGTTTATGAGTTAGTACTACTTTCAACCTCATTTACCAATGTTAGGGCCATTGTTTGGCTCTCACTTACGTAGAATATGAGTCAGAGCCAGAGGCATCGGAGTTTGACCTGGGAACAAAGATCAGAACTCCTAAAGACATCATGCTGGAGGAGCTTTCCCTGCTGAAGAACCGAGGATCCAAGATGTTCAAGATGAGACAGCAGAGAGTGGAGAAATTCATCTATGAGAACAACCCTGACATCTTCAGTAGTGAGTCCATGGTGAGAGCCTAGTTCATAAACAAAATAAAGTCTTGTTTGTCACTGCAATGCAAATTTATTGACACTAGGTTGATAATCCAAGCAAATTTGAGGCAAATAAATCTTGAATTAGCTTTGAATCTCATGCAGAAAGGTAACACCTGAAGAACTGTATCCTTACCTTTACAATTTTGCTTTTGTTGATATAAATATTTGAAAGAAACCTAGTACCAGCATGCAGATGGTGATTATTTAAATGTAAAGTCACCTGGGCTTTAATTATAATCATACTGATCAATTTTAACAGTGATATAAGAGGGTTTTTTGGTCTTGAAGCAGATAAAGACCACACAATCATAATTTTAACCTAAACATAATGCTCAAGTCCTGATCATTATTATTCAGTAAATACAAATCAAAGCATTGTATGGTGTATGATTGATTATAATGGTGATACTTTGCTCTATATGGGTTGGCTGAAGCTCTGGAGGTAGAGCAGGTCATCTGCTAATTGCAAGGTTGGTGGTTTGATCCCTGGCTGCTCCCACTTTGCATACCAAATATCCTTGAGCAGAACACTAAACCCAAGCTGCATGAATGTGTGTGAATGGTAGATAGATAGCATTTATGCATAGAAAAAAATGGTTGTGTGAATGAGGCAAGTTGTATAAACAGCTTTGAGTGCTCAGGTACAGTAGAAAAGTGCTGTATAACAACCAGTCCATTTACCCTTTCTTTCAGGACAACCTGCAGAAGTTTGTTCCCTCCCTGGGAGGTCAAGTGGGAGGTCAAATAATAAACCTCGGTGGGCATTTTGTTAGCAAGGAGTCTGGACGTCTGAATTTTGTAGGGCTACAAACAGGAGGAGGGGCCCCTGTGCCTCCCCCAAAGCCTGGAAGCAAAGGAGCAGGAGGAACGGGAGGTGCAAGTGGAGCAGGAAGTGCAGGAGTTGGTGTGGGCGAGAAAGGTGGAAAAGGAGAAGGTAGTAGTGAGTGGTCTCCACTAAAAGGTTTGTCTAATTTCTTTTTCTTTTGGCCATTTGTAGTGCAATTCTGTTTTAGGTACAGAGGGCCATTTCTCCAAAAATTATTTAAAATGCATTAAGAAAGTGTGTTTACAGCTTGAGAAATACATCTAGAAGGACAACTGTATAAATTAATAAAAAATAACAGTGTACACGATATATATATATATATATATATATATA
>NW_005187425.1:76866-92932 GCF_000239375.1 Pundamilia nyererei | reverse complement strand
ACCTAACATACTTGCTTCAAAACAATAGTCCTAAAGTGTTACCAGTGTGCTGCAGTGTGGTAATCATGCAATTATTATTAATATTATTTTTTTTTTTTTTCTTTTTTTAAACCAAATTACATATATCTATTAAACACTGAACTATTCAAAAATGTGTTGAATATTTGTATTTGCTTTCTTGCTAAAAGTACTAAAACCACCATGACCAGCTGGTTAGTTAGCTAAGCTTGGCTTAAAGTCTGGAGAAAACTGATAATGAGCAACTCTAAACCTCATTATTTGATATGAGGTACTTTGTGCGTTTAATTTATACACAAGCCTTAGTGCAAAAAACCCAAACAGGTTCCAATATGAGGTTATCAAGAAAGCACTGCAGGAAGTCGCAGTTTCTGGCACAGTGCAGTTCAACAATAGCCTAGGGCCAGTTAAAAAAGTATGCTGGACAAGTTGAATGGCCAGCTGCTGGTCTTTTTGGGCTAGTAATGGTGTTTCATCGAATGGATTCACCTTTGAAGCAAACAGTCAGTATTCTGATATCAAAATACAAATAAATATCCTTTATTGAACCACCAGTTCTGGTAGTTTTATAAGTGAAAAAAATTAGATCTTTTTAGCTGCTCCTACCCCTCACATTGTTGCATAAAACAACAGCACAACTAAATTTAGAAAAAGCTAAAATAAAATCTGTCTGTCTGCAGATAAATTGTGCTGGTTTATTTTGTCACAATCTTTCAATTTCTAGCAGCAATACCTGCATAAGAGGGGCATTTCAATCATGCCACAACCTTTATTTTTAAGTTTTAGTTACCAGCACATGTGGATGACTTTCTTTACAGGAGGTGGAAAACATGGCGGTACTAAGCAGCAAATTCATGTGAAAACCTATGTGTCTCCATGGGAGAAGGCCATGAAGGGTGATGAAGGTCTGTTAGCCACTCTACAAACCAATATGCCACATCCCAATGCCAAAAAGGAATTACTCCAGTACAAGTGTTTCAACAGGTAGTTCCCTTGAGGTCTGATATGTAGAAGATTTGTGAAAAAAAAGGAGCTTTAATTAACCTTTCACCTTGGTTTGACAGGAGTGCCATGCCCTACGGCGGTTTTGAAAAGGCCAATCAGTTTCTGAAATTTCAGCTGCCAGAAGCTGAGGCAGCCAAAGAAGAGCCTGAACCTGCAGTGGTGTACCATCATGACATTAGCTGCCGGCCTTCATTCAATCGCACTCCTATTGGCTGGGTGGGCAGCAGTGAGCCCAGCAGCATTCACATGGAGACGGATGCTGTGCCCTTCGATGGGGAGACCGACGAGCTGTGAAAGCATATTAATAGTGATTACTATGCACATACTCACACACAAGAGTAACTGCATGCATACACCATAGCATGCACACACAATAGTTGAGCTTACAATTAACTATTACACTAATGAATTTGAATCTCCCAGTGTGGACAGTTTAAAGCGTACAAATAAAATGAGGTCCTGATCTTAACATGCTCTGTATTTGGTTGTAAAGCGACAAGTTTTATTTGTTATGGGGAGATGAAACATCAAATGTCTATTTGATAAATGTATAAGTTGAGCCAAGCAGTCCTCTAATTTGTCTGAAAGTTTGCTGTTGTAGGTGAAAAATTGCAGATTGTCCCATTGAGGAATGAATCATATATGATGAATAGGTGATGAATGCTAAGTCACTATTGTGCAGGTTGTCTGAACTTGTTACCATAACTGTTATCGCTCAACATTGTCTTTTTTTGTTGTTACAAATGTCTGATGATTTGCTGCGCTATAAAAACCTAAAAACTTGTTTAACTCAATATGCATGCTGTTGCTGATCCCTTAACCAAACAAAACAACACAACACAGTTTCTCCACAATAAACTGTAACACTGTAAATAATTTAGTGCACTCTGAATGAATTCTTGAAATATACAGTATTTGTATGTACAATGTAGATTTCAGAAATGTTATTAACTATTTGGATGTCGGGGGGAGAAGAAGAAGTGAACAAAACAAAAAAAGATCATCCTTATCATGCCCATGTCATATTGTGTACTCACTTGGCAAATGTCATGTGTGCTGAAACATTAATGGGAACTGGGACATTTAAGCTAGTTTACGCAGTTTAACAGTTCTGTATTTAATTACTCTTCTAATTTTTCATTCAAGAAATGGAGAGTAATATAAACAACAACAACAACAACAAAAAAACATATACACACTGATGTCTACAGTATTATCTGAAATACCTGGTAGCTTAAAGTAAAAACAAAATAGAAATCGTGAGTAACTGCTATGAGTTCGGCTGAACTTCCAACACTAAAAATGAAATCACGACTAAAGTACGTTTCTATTAATAGTACTTCTCCAGCTAAGCAACTCCCGCACAATTGGGGGCAGTCATGTTCCAAAAAGTTCTAGCCAAGGAAAAGCAAAAAGAAGAATGCCATACCTTTGAATGTTGGATACCGGGGGAATCTACTGTCCAAGCACTATTATACAGTAAAGTCTGCAATCTACAACAACGCAATGGATACCAGCCCAGTATTACTAGGTAACATTACGAAGTCTTCAACCGATGAGCTAGCTTAGCTAAATATGTATTTTGGTGGGATGGCTTACGGAATTTCCCAGGAAACCTCGCAAATTAATGCCCAAATTTGCATGTTGAAACATACATGCACCGACTTTATGTCAGTGGGCTCTTTTTAAGTTGAAATACCGAGACGGTTTCTGGTATAGAGTAAGGTTAACTTGTTTAGGCAGCTGAGAGGGTCGATACGTCATGGCCAGCAACCTCTGGACAGTGTTACCTAGCGACGGCAGTGCTAGCCAACAGATTAGCACTGACAAGCACTGCCGTCGCTGTGCGTCCTTCAGTCAGTAGAATGAAAGAAAAAACAAAAAACACGTAATTTCCCTCCACACAAGCTTCTGCTGTGTTTCAACTAAAGGATACATCTCAGGGTATATTGAAGTGTGCATTTAATATAGGTTATGTGTGAAAATCAGTTTTAAAAGTAAACTAAAGAAAGTTCTCCCACCTTTGTAGTCTTCTTGTTATCTTCTCTTTGTGTTGTATATGCACACCCAAACAGTGTATTGATTAAGAGAATCACTAAGAAGTATCACTACTGAACTATTTACAGTGTCTTGTTGCCATTTTTCGTGGTTTCCTGCATTAAATTGGTAAAATAGACTTGTATAAGCACTACTGCTTTGTTTAACTATTTATAACATGTGAAAGCAAGAGTTTTTTTTTCTAAATTATTAATTTTTTTTAGCACATGAAGTGAGTCAGAACTACAGCAGATAGTTTCCAAACATAACTCTACTAGGAATTATGCTGAGTGTAATCTTGGTCTGTGGTCATTTTAATTTTTTTTTAGGTATACTATAGCGGATTGACTTTCATTGATGGGATCCATATCTAAAGCCCAGTTGGCTCCCTTGCCAAGGACAGAGGTCCTTGTCTATTGGGTGCTTTCCTTGGGCTCTCATCTCTACTCTTTCTATCAACTTCACAGGTTCAGCAAAGGTATAGTAGAAATATGACTACTGAAATCTTAGTTAGATAAAATGAGAAAAAAATAAATAAATAAAGCTGTTATATCCTGTTTTTGGCCCAGAGTATGAAGTGGGATTAGAGAGAGAATTCCAGTTGGAAAAGGGCCTTGTTAAAGGTTTTAAAAGGGTAAGTTCAGTGCTGAATTGATAGAAAGCCATGTCTGAACCAACAGACTAGATTTTAAGACTTATAGTGTACTAAAGGTTTGTGGTAATTTCCAGTTAATTTTAAATTTAGAATAACAAAGTAATAATTTTAATTTAATCGATGCATAGAAATAAAATACCTTAACAGATTTGCATTGTTTAAAGCTGCTTTTGAACAGGTTTCAGGTGTTATAAGTGCATTGTTTTGTTATCAGGACCCTTTAGATTTTGAGTGGAATTTCTGGACTGACTGGGCTAAGCACTCTTTACTGTGGACTCTGATTGGTCATGCTGTCTTATCAAGATTAACCAGCATCTTTTACCCCAAGGTATGAAGCTGTTGCTACATTAATCTTTAAATATAATATAGGTGGCAAACAGTTTAATCCCACACATTTTTATGTGTTTTTCCATCAGCTTAGAGTGCCAGCACTTGCGATATATGGCTTCTTAGCAGCCAGCAGTGTTTTGGGGATTAAAGGTGTGAGTGTGCTGCTGGTACATCTGGGCTTGTCCTTTTCTATGGCCCAGCTGCGAAAGCCCGCTCTGTCGTGGGCATGTAACCTGCTGCTTCTCTACACACCTCATATCAAAGAACTTCAAGACATCCAGGTGGGTTGACTTGGCTTTAACTCCTACAATAAATCTTTTCCTGTATGCTTGTAGGTGTTCTGAACACCTACAAAGCAACACCTAGTTCAAAAACTAACACAAAAATAGTAACTTTGACTGCATCAACAACAAACCACAGACTGTTCTGCAAAAACTGTTTTATTTCTACATTGGTATTCGCAGACAAACACAAAGCCACTAAATCCTACACAAGGGGCTTGTGTAGGATTTAGTGATATCTGCCAGTGAGTGTTTTTTTTGTCCCATCCGTTTCTACTGTGTCCCACTGTAGAAACAGTGGCAGACTAATCCATCTGTAGATATGAAGAGATCATTGTAAGATGGTAAAAACACAGCAGTTCTTATTTCCAGGAGATTATATGTCCTTTAAAACATGAAAAAAATATTTTTTAACTGCTGTCCCAGCTGTCATGGGGCAAAAGGCAGGGTATATGCTGGACAGTTTACCAGCCCATGACAGGGCTTTATAAAATATATAAATAATAATGTTAAACTAGTTTTTTTGTAAAAACCTTTTGTTATTCTGTAGCAGCATGATATCCAGTTACAATTTGAAAACTTCCTTTATCCTTGTGATTGTTACTAGATGTCATATTTGCCAAGAACACAAGAGGGCGCAAAATACTAAGGGAACCATTTGGTCACTTGCCTCCTTTCTACAGAATATCCAGATCACATGGTTAGGGTAAATTTATTTTGAGTATATTTATCTAACAGATCAATTTCCTACATGATAAATGATAAATAGAAATAATTTCAGATAAAATGCAAACATTTAGATTCATTTTTAATGTTACTTAACCATTTCACTATAGTCCACTTATACTGTATAAATAAATAGAATATATATTTAGTGTCTATCTTAGTGCTGTTTTACTACTAATGCAATGATTTTGATGGAATGCGTCATATGTAATTGGCCTTCCCACTGTATTACACAGAGAGGCTGGTATGAGAGTGATGAGGAGCACTATCTGCTGCTCTTCAGTGTTGCTGTTTGTGGTCTGCGCTTCATCAGCTTCAGCCTGGAGCACTGCTGGAGCCCTGAAGACCAATGCAGTATTGTGCAGCTTTGCTGGCTGTTTTCGTATACTTTCTATCATCCTTTTTTCTATAATGGACCCATTATAACCTACAAAAACTACATTGAGCAGGTAAGAGACATCAAAGCATTCTTCTAGATTAAACTGAGAATCAAATTTTCCTCTTTGTTTTTTTTTTTATCTGCAAGAGACTGAAGCTGATTGGTGCTCCTGAGAGCAGATCTCCCTTTTACAGTACAAAAGAGCAGTAACATCACATGTTCACTTATTTTTTTAATCAGCTCATCTTTTTTGTCGTAGTTTTGTACTTATCCTTACATTATGTGTTGCCTCTTTTACTACAACCCTGAGATTTTTTTTGGGTGGGGCTGTGTGAATGAAGATTCACCTGGCAGTCCTTAACAACATGCTCTTTTGCTCCACTAACAGATGCAGAAGTCTGCGGAGGAAAGTGACAGGGATGAATCTGCCCTTAGTTACTTGGTGCTCAGATTAGGACGGATCATTTTGTGGTGGTGTATTGCAGAATACATGATCCACGTCATGTACATGCACTCCATCCAGTCTAATGAGACCTACATAGAAATTCTTCCTCCTTGGGCCTTAGGCAAGTCTTGATACTCTGTTTTTTTTCCACCAACAGCACAGCTTTCTTAAAATTTAAACTTTACATTTACCTACTACATGCTACCACCACAGGATTATGTAAGTTTTAAAACGTTCTCATATATGTGTGTATTTGTTTGTTTTTGAAATAATAGTTTATTTGCACTTAAATTAAATATAAGCCCACTCTAAATTAGCAGAGCTGGTCTCTGACATGCACATAGAGTCAGATATACAGTTTATGCAGGTGGTTGTCTAAAATGTCTTTCATAAATTTTTTGAATGTTAAGCAAAAATTGGTAACATGAATTTTAAAACACCTCTTGGATTATGAGCTTATGTCGAAGATGATATAATAGAGAAAAAACCACACTTGAGTAATCCAAGGTTACTGGTTATATGTTAAACCTGCACTACATCTGGTTTATACCACAAACGTCTGGGCAGTCGTGTTGTTGCAATCTGAGCACAGTTTGCTTATTGACACAAGCGAATTGGTGCCATCTAATCCTTCATTTCTTTATATTTTGCTTCCAAGAAGCCACACTTTCTTGTAAGTGGTATTTTAAAGCAAATGTCTTGGGGCTTTCTGAAGGTCTGAAATACTTTGTTACTATTAGCCTGTTGCAAAAACATAATTTGTTCCAATTTTCTTCGTTCACTATATGAAAAATGCCAAGTTTGACACACATAAAATATTATTTCTGCAACAAGGAGATTCCTAAAAAGCTGTTCGCTAGACAATTGCCATATCTGAAAATTTGAAGAAATTGGACAAGTGACCTAAAATCACTATACTGCAGATGAACAAAAAGGTCATATCCTTAAGAAATTTGAAACAAAATCCAGCAAAGGACCTAAGAGATGCTTCTGGACCCGCAGTTGGTTTGTGTATTGTTTGTTGGCCATTATGTATGCCAAATTATACAAAAACTGGACTAAAAATCACTGATCTTATCTTATAGATCTTATTGAGTAATTAATCCAAATTTGAAATTTTTGGTTTAAATCGTTATAAATATGTCGAGAGGAGGTCAGGAGAGAGGTACAAGTGGAGGCTCTGTAATGGTTTGGGGCTGCATTTCAGCCAGTGTTGTCAAAAACGTTGATGGAATTGTGAAGAAAGGTATATCAGATTTTGATGCACCATGCTGATCTCAAACATACTGCTAATGCAGTAAAACAAGCCTGGATAGAAAACCACACATTAGAAAACATCAGTCAGGGATCGACAGGCAACATCCAAAGAAGAGCTTTGGAATCTGCTTTAAGAATCCTGGAGAACTATTTCTGAAGACAACTTAAAGAAATGACAAGAAAGCTTACCTAAGAGAGTTTATACTGTGTTGCATAATAAAACTGGATATACCATGCAGATGATAAGTAATAATAATTTTTAAAAAAGAAAAGAAAATAGGAAGAAATGAAGTTTAGATCAAGACCTTTGGACAATAAGATGACTGGAAAACCTGTGGAACAAACAAATCACATCTAATCCTCCTTTCCCATATATCTTTTGAGTTTTTACTATAAATATAACACTGGCCTAACATACGTTTGAGGATTATATAGAACTTTTTTACAATAAGAACTTTTGATTTCACCACCTACTTTCATTTTTGTCACAGGTGGTCTTGCTCTAGCTGTCGTCCAGTTCTTCTATGTGAAGTATCTGGTACTGTTCGGCCTTCCATCCATGCTCGCTACTTTGGATCAGCTGGTTCCCCCCAAGCTTCCCCGTTGTGTCAGCATCATGTACAGTTTCACAGGCATGTGGAGGTAAGACAGTGGAATCAATTCTGGGAAACCATAGTGATAGAATAACAAACATAGTACTATACTGGTCTTTCAGCTTTGCTAAATATTCCCTTTACTAGAAAAGCTACCTTTCCTCATGTCCTTAAATTAAAACAAAGTCATTTATTGTCAAGTTTCAAAGTGGGCGCAGAAAATAGTTTCATTTTATGTTGTTAATAGTAAGAACAACAGGTTATCCTACACAAGATCACCTGAAGATCATTCTTTCAGACTCATCATAATGATAAGCACATGTTAAGCTATTATTTTTAGGCCAATTTGTTTTCTTTAATTCATAATCAGCAGGTTTGTTGCAGTGTTTCTTAGACAGCAGGGACATTATGAAACAAACTGAAACCTTGTAGAGTAAAACCAAAAGCTTTAATAATTGAGTTTTACTTGTGTGTCAGTTAAAGGAACCTGGATATTTCTGGTTTATTATTATTTTACGCAGTGCTGTGTAATTGTAAGAAACAGGAAAGATGCTTTGATTTTTTTTCTGTTTCGTGGTTTAAAATGTGCTCGTATTGAATTATTTCTGTCACAATGAGCGGAAAAAATAATAATAACTTGTCTTTTCACTTATTTTTTCAATTAAAATGAAAACTAGTCTAATAGATCTATTCCTAGTTTATACTGAAGGGGTCACAATTGCTCAAGTTAATGAACATGCAAAGGAAAACGCTTGTTACAAGGGACAAGGAATCTTATTCAGCAGGTATTTCATTAACAAAAACAATAACACACTGTGTATAAGTATATAAATAAGGATGAACATTTGTGCTATTGTGCTGTTAGTATTTAGACTTTGCCACTTCAGAAAATCTCTTTATGTATTTATATAGTGCAAAATATACATTCATTTCATCTTATCTATTACAAGCTTATACAGTGCAGTTATTTGTTGTTTAGCTCTTAAATGATTCACCTTTATGAATCATACAGGTTTCATGTGTATGATGATGGCAGGTTTTACTTCCTTTTTATGGGTTAAGGTTAAGGGTAGACAGTTGAAACAACTCTTCATATCTTAAAAATAAATCCTCAAAAGTAATAATCATCATCACAATGAAGTTGAATTAACATCTCTCTACAAGAGCTTATATCCTGCATCAAGGGACGCTTTACTGCAGGACCATTTTAGCTTGGCGTATAAACTAGCAGCTTATTATAGCAGTGGGCAGTTTTTAAACAGAACAAACATACCATTAAGTGCAAACCTTGAACATATTGCCATCTGCAACAAAAGGAGCGACTCAAATTGGGTTTAGATCCTGGTTATAAATTACCAGAGTATCCCAGCAGTTTGTCACTTTCTCCCAGTACAATCAGTCTTGTTCCCAAATGTAATTAACAGTGAGAAATTCCCCATATTTAGAGTACAAAAAGCTGAGCTAGAAGGCTGTGTGTTGGTATTACAGTAAAAAAACGGAAAAAAAAAAACAGCTGTAGGATAAACGGACCAGTGTGCTGACACTGATGCACTCCAATCGAGCCTGTGTGTGTGCGCTGGTCGAATTCACTGATGGATTGCATAAAGCTATCCATCAACATTGCTGATGAAACAATTCCAGTTATAGACTGAGCCAAATCTAATCTTCTTAATGACAAAGAGGAAGCACATAAACACAAATGTGTAAACATACTTATTGCGCAGGTCTCAGTTTATATGAAGCCCAGTGCTCAGCTGGTTCTTACTCAATGATATATTATTATTATGTAAATGTGTGACTCAATGTGTTTTTTTCACTCTTAGGCACTTTGATGAGGGGCTGTATCGATGGCTCATCAGGTAAGAGGCACTTCAGCGATGGACTGACTAATTCCAATGTTAATGCATACTTAAAATGAGAAATGTCATCCTAATCAAGTAATGCCTCAAGAATATCTGCCTATCTGCATCCATTTATTTGTCTGTTTTTATCTATGTCTGTCTTATCTAATATTTGGAATACTTTTGTATCGCATCTGTTATCTATTATGCAGTTAAAGAGCTTATTTCCTGTGGGGCATTGAACCTGTCAGCTGAATAACCTTAAAAAAAACATGCCATTCTCCTGCTGCCTGCCCACATTTTTCATCACAATGGATAAGGATGCTGCATTTGCATGTAGGCTTTCTCATGATTATGAGGTTGCATGTTGTTGGTGAACAGTTCCTCTATTGTGGCGCTGCCCGTGCACCCTGGAGAAATGCCTCCTTGTTTAATATGTGCATTTGTAATTTGCACACTTGTACTTTGGACAACACACATTATTGGTTTGTTCGCTTTTAATGATGCACACTTGGCTGAATGCAGCCTATTGGGAGTTTATGGTTTGCTTGGTGGAGGCAGGTTGCTACATTAAGGCAACGCTACAGTTGCATGGTTGTCAGAAAACACAGTGGAAATGTTCCCCTGTCTTGGTTATTATTTGCTAATTAGGGTTTTATTTTTTTTCTCAGTTGTGTGACGGGTACAGTATGACGGTGCATGTGTACATCTACTTTTATGAAAGAATGCATATTAGAGATTTAAAATGGCTCCAATTAATTTGCTAGAGATCCCAGAATTTAAATTGCAAATGCAAGTTTCCATTTTAATTTGTGCCCATTGGAAATTGTTTTCTCCTGCCTAATGGCATCAGTTGCAATTATCCTACCGCAGATGCAAAATGATACCCATGACACAATGCCCCCGACGTTCCTTCTTGCAAAAGTGCTTTTAAAGAGGTTTTAATGCAGTTCTGAAATTCAGTTGAAATTGTCTGAAGAGCGTTAGATGAGTGCGTAGGTGTTAAATGATGTACTCTACATGACTCACTGACACCCCGTCTCCCTGGGCAGCTAAGTGGCTCATTCTTCGCCATTCCATTGCGCTTTTCCTGTCTGTGTGCCACCGTCTCTCAGGTTCTCCATTTCACTCGCATTTAGTTATTGCCCAACAAAAGAGCTCTCACTTGGTTATTGATTGAATTATTGCAGCTACACACGAGCAGAAGCATTTGATCTCACACCTTAGTAAATATTGGTTGCAAATATGTAAGTGGGGGAATAGGTTGGGTATGGTGCAAGGTTAGAAATTAACTTCGGTTTTTAGTGCATTTAAAGCAAAACCGATTAAGTAAGCTGCATGCCTACACAACAACAATATATACTACACTCTTTAATTCCCAATGACAGTCGATAAAACCTGTGAGCATGTTGTAGTCTGCACCACCTGCTTGGATTAATCAGGTGTTACATAACACATTGATTAATCAGAGATTAATGTACAGCATGATATTATCATATTTTGAAAAACATCTGTTTAGAATCCATCTACATCCAAATGAATGTATTAGATGGATAGATACTCTGCATGTTTAGGTATTCAGTTTCCTCTGGCTCTGACAATCTGGTACCTTTCCATCTGTTTTCGCACCTACTTTCATCCTCAATATGGCCGAGCTGGCCACTCTATTTCAGGCTTAGAAAATGCTGGCTCATCTTTCAGGAACATTGATTAGCCACAGGGTGGCTGAGATAATGAGTTCCCAGCTCAGCAACACTGCACACAATGATTTGTTTGTTAAGTGTGTTGGAGTGATATAGCATGTTCAGACTCTTGTCAGTACCTCTGGGACAGACAAGGTTCTCGCAGTATCTGAGGCAATTTTTCTTCACAACATGCTCTGCATTTGATAACGACTGGACGCTATTCACATCGAGTGTGTTATCACATGAGGTGCTATTTTTATACCACATGGAACGTAATCTAATCTAAACCACAAAAATGAACTGCAGGAGCTGTGCTATAGCTTTACTGTTTGATGAATTACCTCATGAGAATTGTCGCTATTTAACTGTGTATCCTCACAGTTTATTAACTGATATACTGAAGTCAGAACCAGGAGCAAAAGTGCGCTAAAGTGTTGAATAATACAGAATTTGTACGTTTGACAGTGGGCTAAATGTGTGTGAATCATAAAAAAACACTTAAAAACATTAACCCTCCTCCAGAGTTGTTAATAGGTTGATTGATATTCTCTGTTTTGCCTCTATTTTTGCAACTAGACATCAAAGCCACGTTTAAAAGTAAAATCAGCATGACCACGCAGTTTTTTCTGGTTCTGATTAATCCAAAATGCATTGTGGTGCCATTTTTACACTTCCAATGTTTTGCAGTGGTTAGTCTTTACACAGGTTAGAATCCCCTTTTTTATTCATTCTGTTGACACTGGATTGCTGTTATTTTTATGACATGTACTCGTGTTTCAGATACATCTATGTTCCACTGGGAGGTTCACGCCATGGTCCTCTTTGCAAAATGTTTTCCACTGGTGTTGCGTTCGGATTCGTCTGCCTCTGGCACGGTGGACATGACTTCTTACAGTACTGGGCCCTGATGAATTGGGCTGGAGTTCTGGTGGAAAATTCTCTGAAGTCTCTCTTTGCCTCGACCTTTATTCACTCCGTAGTTGTAAGTTTGAAATCCATTGACGGTGCTAAAACATTAGGAGGTTTAAATTACCTACTAAGTCTTTCATTTAAGATGTGTGGATGTAATAAAAATTTCTCCTGCAGTCAGAAATAAAGAGGTCATATTATGTTATTTAGTGAGAGATGATGCCTAGAGAGGGTACACTAATTACAGACTGGAGACAAACTGGCTGGATCTTGTCACATCTAATGGGGAAGTACACTTAACCTCAAATATTCATGTTAGTAAAAGCCTGTTCCCAATTGCTTCTTTGGCCATAGCCTTGGGAGATGGTTCATGTTCTCAATATAGTGCTCATATCTGATGGCACACCGTGAAATCCACCTAGTTTATGGTCACACAGTTCATTTGTGCCAGGTGCCTCTCTGTTCCTTCTGCCATGTACAATAGAAATGTCTTGTGGTTCGCCTCTTAGTATTTATTTTTCTGATTTCCCAGGAGCAGAATTTCTCTGCGGCGATGAAAAGGCGATGCATCGCCCTTGTCTTTGCCTTCTCTACTGCTATGCTCATCCTTTCTAATCTGGTGTTCCTTGGGGGAATACATGTTGGCAGAATCTTCTGGAAGCGTGTCTTCATTCACGGTAAATTGCTTTCCACAACATTCACTCAGTGGGAATTGCGTGTGGCTTTATTTTGCAGGATTGTTTCAGCTGGCATTTGTACATTCTCCTGTGTGGATTATCAGCCATGTGCTCCTTTTAATTTGACAGCTGAGTTGCATTGTAGGTCATCACATGTTTGCCCTCAGCGGTGAGAGCAGCTAAATATTGTTTTTCCTAAAGCAACAGAGCGAAGCCAGCCAGTATGTACTAGAAAATAAAATCGGAAATAAAATATAAGAAATCATTAAAAATTTTGCTTCTCTGTAGGTTTGTGTATTTAACAGTTTTTCTAATTTAATTAATCTGCACAGGCGAATAAAGAGACATCTGCTTATGTGGTTGTGCCAGGACCTATTTTTCTCCCAGTGTCTCTTTTTTTGGCTCATTGGATACCTAAAGAAAGATGGCAGCGCCTCTTGAAGCCTGTCTAGTTACGATAAGCAGTCTGAGCTGCACTCGCTGCTGGGCTGGGAGCACAGTCGGTACAAAAAAGCCCATCAGTGGAATGTCACATCATCAATATTGTTTATTAACCAAAACTTTAATGTGGAATTTTAATTGAGTTGAATATGAGTTTACTCATTTATATCGCTAAAATGTGGCAAACATAGAGGCTGATTAAAAGTCCAAAATGTAAATTTTTATTCAAAGCCGGCAGAGGTCAAAGACAGTAAAGCAAGCAGCCCTGCAAAGGATCCAGAAGAAGAGCAGGCAAACACTAAATCCAATTGTCAGTCACAAAGGAGACAAACACAAAAAGATAAGAAGGAATAAGACAATCTGGCAGAGATCTGTGGAAACTGACAAGTGTATCTATATAAAAACTGTTGGGTGAGTCGCTGATTTAACACGGGAGAGAAACGGGGAACAGGTGTGGAAGATGACACAAGAAAAACTAATAAGGCAGTGGCAAATAGAAATAAAATTACCACAGGAAGTAAAACAGACAAGAAGCAGTGATTACAAAATAAAACAAGCAATAGCTTGAACCAAAACATGACATTTATCCACTTATGAGCAGCAGTGGAAGCTGTACTACAACAACAACAACAACATTTCTACCCTGTAAAGTTTGTACAAGTGTTGGATGTTAGGAAACAGCTGCTTAATTGCTTCATTATCTCTTTTTCTTTCTTTCCAGCTCTTTCTTTGACTCTACTAACTCCTGAGGGAAATAAGTGAATCTTTAGCTGCTAAATGCATTTACCAGCGAGTCCCAGACTGTGCCAGTGTGCTTATGTTTGGTGCTGAAACTATGGTTTACACTGTGCTCATGAGAGCTGAAAACAGTTGCCTGCTGTTTAAAATAGGATTTTAAAAGGAACTTGAAGAGATGAAAGTTGTTACTAAGCTGATCTATGTAGTGCCAGGGATGTTTTTTTTAAAAAAAATGACAGATTGTTGTTTTCATTCATTTAAAAAATACATATATATTGATGTGAAGATCACTAGTATTGATGTGAGTGGTTTACTGTTAGATTTAAAGGTTGTGTAATATCACCCACGAATGCCATGGCAAGAGGTAAACTCAGGTAACAGATAAAGGGCAAAAGACCGTCTTTCTATTTCATGCTGATTTTAGTTCATGTTGTGCAGTGAGTGTAAATCCACAAACTGAAGCACTTCTTTATTACTTTTCTTTATGACTATTTATTATTTTAGCATTTCTGTTTATACCACAGTCTGTGGGATCTTAAAGTCAAACCTAAGCAGTCTGACAGGGTATTTTCCAGTCACCACTTAAGCTTCAATGTTACAGTAAAATTTTGTTGGAGGCAGCAAATGGTGCATAACTTTACACCTCCTCTAGCACTCCTGACCTCCTTCGTGCTCACAAGACTGTAGTCTCGGTGTAAATAAGTTAAGAGGAACCTAAAAATAAGTGCATGGTGTTTGAAAATACCATTTCAGTTGTGAATTATTCAGAGAGCAAGAGCTGCGCAATAGCTGAGAATCTCAGTTTGCTTTTATGGGGATTTATTAAGATCATTGAAATGCTAAAAAAAAAGACTGGAAAATTAGAAATACATGATTTAACAAATCACTTAATAAGCTCGGTTCTTTCACTGATTACATGTGTTTTTGCACTTTAAATTGAGATATAATGGTTCCAGCAGAAACGCCTGAGGCAGTTACTTGTGTCTGCGTGTGTCCTCACAGGAAACTGCAGAGAGGGAGCTGTGGTTTCATTAACATGAGTGTCTGGGATTGTGAGTGGTGCAGGCAGTAGTGTAATTGCTCCCTGACCTTTCTGGCAAAATGTACAACAAACAATTTTCTGAACACACTGTGTGTCTTAAGTTGTTTGTGTTAACAGTGTCCCCTTGAGTCTTGCACCTGAAAGCCCCCATGTACTCTAAAGTTACAACTAAGAGACAGACCAAGTTTTAATTCAAGAGCACACAAACACAGCAAAAAGTACCACTGCACTGTTATGTGTGGGGGTTTTTTTTTGTTTGTTTATTGCATGCACAAATGTGCTGATGACATCTTCACTGTTACCCAAGGAGTACTTTTTGTGTTTCATTTTTAACTGCAAAGATTCCTTAAAGCTCAATTTAAGGCACATGAAGTCCTAAAAATGGCAATATTTCCCCTTAGAACATTTACCTAACATTGGTAGAATTGCTATATATTTACTTTAGGCAACAAACGTGTGTTGTTCCCAATTTTAGCACATTCTTTTTTTGTCTAAATAATAATGGTACTTTCTGGGAAGAAACACAAGTCCCTTCTGGGGTTGCGTCAGGAGGGACATCCAACATAAAAATCCTGCCAAAGCAAACATGCGGCGCTACCCACTGTGGTCGGCTTAGCAGATGACTCCCCGCATTTCATTTTACCATAGACTTTTACACCAGCTGTCCTTCTTATTTCAACCCTTCCAAGGATTTATATCTCCTCCAAAGCTTGAAGCAGAAATCTTTTGTGTGTTAGGCCAGGTTGTTAACCACTACACTGTTAAGCCATAGTATTAGTGTTTCAGAAGCTAGTTTTTTAGTGTGCAAGCATGCTAACATTCAGTAAGTAGCACTAAACACATCTTGTGTATAAAAGATAGGTGGAACCCTTATCTGATTTGACTTTCTTTTCTTTGTTTATTTTAAAGCAGTCATCACTGTGATTGGGATAAGACTATCCGGTTGCTAAGTCTGACGTCACTAGCCGTGTCTGGACCTAAACTCCGCTGCAGGTCCATATATCAAA
>NW_005187425.1:52914-75063 GCF_000239375.1 Pundamilia nyererei | reverse complement strand
ATATTTTTGTTGAGTGTATGAGGTTAGTCATTCATATACTGCTGCATGGGCTGGGTTGTAGTTACATCCTAAGGTTTTAAAAACTGAGCTTAAATAAATGATTAGCGGTAATAAAAGCCGAGGGAGGTCCACAGTGATCACTGACTGTTTTAGGAGCTTTTTGAGATTAAATAGAAGAAAATACAAAACATTAAACATGTTAACAACACAAAAGCCATATTAAACAGACTACTTTAGGCCCGGAAGTAGGATTCGTCACGTCATCACTTAACAACCGGATAGAGTTGCTAAGCTAGCAATGGCTAGTTAGCTTTGTTAGCTGGGTGAATCCATAATCCACTGATAGGAAATGGGACAGAGTCCATAGAAAAATGACTGAGTGACTGTCAGTGGTAGGAAAACAATCACATTTTCCTCTACTTCTCCCTTTCTAGTGATATTATATAAACAAAGAGGTGAAAAAAAGAGCTAACCTACAATTTTTAAGTTTCTTCTTTTATCTGAAAAGTTGTTCTGGTCATCAGTTGGTTTTATTTTGTTTTTAGATTTTAGTTGCCTGCAAAAAAGATTGCGAATAATCAAGAAGAAACGAAAGCACCGAATACATTTTTAAAAAATACAATCAGTTCCAACATATTTCTGAAGTTATATTTGGCTAGTAGTGTTTCTTTCAACTTTGCCTTTCTACTATGTTAGTTGTTGGCCACATTAAAGATTGGATAACTGGCTGGAGAACATATTTCGCACTGAGGGTGTTAATGAAATGCAGATACCTGCAAAGGCAAAACACTGGGGTGTCTTGGCTCATAATGTACATGTAGGCTAGAGGGCTTTAAATAATGAATAAACAGGTGAGAAAGGCTTCATATAATGATAGCTTATGTGAAAATGGTTATACCCAATGTGATTAATAATTAGTTCATATTTACTAAAACATCAAGGCTTTTCTTAAAGATGGTTGCAATCAGACAGAAACGCACTATGCATACTACACAACACAAAACTTATCCTCCGTGCGCCATTAAAATATTTTGCATCATAATAAAGCTTTTCTGGCCTCAGCTCATGTAACCTTTTTTTTTACGCAGACAGAAAACTGACAGTACAGCTGTGCATAAAGCAGCCAGTGTGTGCGTGAATTAGATTTTGGCATGAATAGAAAAGAATAGACCATTGAAAAGCATTGTGGGTGCAGGTGCAGGTTACTGAGATAATCTGGAGGCAGGCCAGTTGGGGAGGAGGTGCAGACAGCTGTCCTTACCTGCCTGCACGACCCTCGGAGAAACAGCTAAATATAGAAAAAGGAGGGAAAAAACGTAACATGATGCAGTATGGCACAGGGAAATGAGCAAACCTACTCACTTAGCATATACTTTTAAGCTGCGTTTAAGCTTCATTCATAATTAAATAACTGACAACAACACATAGACTGCATTATCCAGATAGTTTGTAAGTTGAAAAACATGCAAATATATTTGCTTTCTTTTTGTTTCAGGCTGGTCTACCATGGCCCCACCAATGCTAGCTTTCCTCTACTGCTATGCTCAGATTGGACTTGAGTGGACTCCTCACCCACCGTGAGTCACCTTGACTTAAGAGCAGTGACTGAGAATCCCTGCTACTGGACAGATACAACAACCTGCTGACTCCACTGCCTTGCTCTCACCAGCCAGAGTCTCAGTGTGGTGGACCTGGCTCATAGCCACACAACCTGTCCAAACCTGGCTGAAGTACGGCTGAGCAGCCACTTTCCAAAACCCGCAGGTCTGCACAAAATTTGTCTGTAAGCTGATACTTACAGAGAAAGTTTTCTGAACTTTGGGTGAAATGTAAGTGCACCCAAACTGTAATAAAATTGCTGAAAATTTAGGGCAGTCTGTAATAGCAGCTCTGAGGCAGTAAGCTAGATGAAATCACTGCTATTCTAAGAAACTGTAAAAGAAAATGTGGACTCTGAATCTCTCTCTTGGTTATATGACTTTGACAAGGTATTGCTCGGAGTTGCAGGAAGCTGAAGAAAGTACCGTCTTCCTGTAGCTCTCCACAAAAAACAATCAGATGTAGACGGTTGACAAAAAAAAGCATATCCAACTGCAGCCTTTGATTGAAAACACTAATCCTGTTGATTATCAGTTTATTACATCTGGGATGTAATAAATGACAAGCTGTTTTTGGCTTATTTGTTGTTACACACTAAATCACCTTTCATTTCCAAAATGTCAACATAACAACTAAATTTAGACAAAAGTAAAATCTCATTTTGTTGCAAAACTCATCTGCCATCTGTCCAAATCTGTCAAGTACTTGGTCATCAAGGACTGTCAGAATGTGCCTGCTCAGTCAAAGCAATGTGATTAACACTGAGGGTTATGAAACAGCAGAGGAGTCCAATCCATCTGTGGTTTACTGTAAAGCTTTTGTTTCAAGGGGGTTTTGCAAGTCATAGGCTGATTACACATGTGAGAGTGACACTGCTGAATAATGTGCATTAGAGCTGATAGATGTTGTTGTTGTTGTGTGTGTGTGTGGGGGGTTGGGGGGGTATTTAAGGCACTTTCGAATTGTATGTTCAAAGTTACACTGCCAGATTAAATGTCAATGTATATTACTCAATATTCACTCCATTTACTTCAAAACCAGGTATTATACTGTGCATATTAAGAATAAATATAATATAGCCTTATATACACTCCGTGTTAATCAGTGTTGTTCGACATTTCTAAGGGTCGTAATGCAAATATCTAATCAGCTAATCACATGGCAGGAACTCATTGCATTTTAGCATGTAGACATGGTGGGAAAAAAGGTGATTTAAGCGACTTTGGACATAGCATGGTTGTTGATGCCAGACAGGCTCATCAGGGTATTTCAGAAACTGTTGATCTACTGGGATTTTCCCAAAAAAACTGTCTCTAAGGTTTACAGTGAGTGGTCCAAAAAAGAGAAATTACCCAGTGAGCAGCAGTTCACTGGGAGAAATGCCTCATTGATCCCAGAAGTCAGAGGAAATAGCTAACTACTTTGAATTGATGGAAAGGCAACAGTAACTCAAATAACTAAGTCACGCAGAAGAGCATCTCTGAGTGCACACCACGTCAGCGCAGATGGGTTACAGCAGTGGAATACCACACCAGGTGCAGCTCCTATCGGCTAAAAATGGAAACTGAGGCATCACAATTCACACAGGTCAATAGGAGGTTAGAACAATCTTGCTTGCTCTGGTGAGTCTTGATTTCTGCTGTCACTTTTGGATGGTTAAGTCAAAATTTGAAATAAATGACATGAAAGCATGAATCCATCCTGCACTTATTAGCAGTTCAGGCCAGTGGTGGTGGTGTAATGGTTTGAAAAGCATAATTTGGGCCCCTTAATGCACCCTGTCATAAAGGTTAGATTATCTCAAACTGGTTTCTCCAACCCAATAGGTTCAATGTACTCAAATGGCCTCCAGAGTCACCAGATCTCAATCCAATAGAGTGCCTTTGGGATGTGGTGGAATGGGAGAGTCACAACATGGATGCGAAGATGACAAATCTTCAACTTCTCTCTTCAACAATCTCTGATGACTGTTTCCAGCACCTCGTTTTATTAAGGCAGTTCTGAAAAAGGCAAAAGGGAGTCCGATGAGGAACTAGCAAGGTGTAACTAATGACGCTGATGGTGAATTTTTACTCCTGCACAATTGCCCCATTTTTTAAAAAGCAAGTGAAGAAATGACACAGAGGATGAGAGGGATCTCTGAAACCTCTTCAGTAATAACGATAGGGAAATCATTTTCAGGCACACAGAGTCACTGAGGCATTGCTCCAAACATATGTCTTTTTGACATGTGTTTGATGGCTAATATCTATTAAGTTTTTTCATTATATGGAGGGGAGATTGTGAATTTAACTGACATCATAATGAGTGGTGGAAAAAAATGTAATGACTTAGTATTTCATTAGAGAAGCTGACACTTTTTGAATACTGTGTTGTAGCCAGATATTTTTTGGGTGCCAGCACCTACTACTTCTGCCTCAGCTTCAATTTTAATCCATTAAAAATGTCAGCTCTTCTGAGAGCTTTTTGCCAGTACATTACAGGCTTTAAATTTTCATATTCTAGACAGAGGAACTCTTTAAGCCTTCCATAAATCATCATGCAAAAATGATTTTAAAACAGCTTTATTCTAAGGTTGATGACTATAATGAATGCAAAATGTGGTGTGTAAAGCTAGTTGCCAAAAGAAAGAAACATCTGAACGTGCCAAAACATAAAACAATTTATCTTCTTAATGTTTTTCTGAGTCACCCACTGTGTCCCGTTGGGCCTAGTTATTTACTAATATTTTTTAAAATACATTATTAAATGTTCTTGTAACAGCAGATTAGTGTTTACTACATATTTTTAGGACAGTGATTGAGTACATCGATTACAATCAGTCCACCACTGTGGCTCTTTGGTGAAATTTTGAAAAAGGTTTTGACAAAAGTGATAGTATATGACACATCAGTGTAATAATTGGTGAGATCAGCTCTACTGAAACTGTTTGTTACCTTTTGTTTTCCAGACTGATCCTTAAAGAGAGGTTGAAGATTTTTTGTTGCATGGCAAACCAAACTGTGGAGAGTTGAATGTGAAAATTCATGAAAACTAATCAAATAACCATAAGACATTCAACAGAAATTGAGATTAATTTACCTCATTATTCAGCCACGTTGGTAGAAGAGAAAGAAATCTTCACATTAATCGGTTATGAAAGCCTGGAACATGTAATTTATTAAGAGTAAATTTTACATTTTAAAGTTTGACCAGTGAGCCACAGCACAGTTTTTGGCAACCAAGGCTACCAACTCCAAGGGATTTGCATCTGCTCTTTACCTTTCAGGGGTTTGTCAACATTTTTTAAACTTTATGTTTAAGTACTTAAGTAATCTGTGCTTTTCATGCAATGTGGCAAAACAGTCCGGGCTTCTTGCTATTCACAGTGCACAATAATGAAAGTAAACAGCTCCGGGGTACGGATTCAAGAAGATTAGGTTAGGAATTAATGAATTTTTAGTCAGATGTGTCATAACTGAAAGCTATTACCTTGCCTCAGGGTCCTGAGTTTCGCATGATCATGCCACAGCAACTGACTGTCCCCAAAGTTTAAATTGCTTAACCTGCACTGGTCTGCAATTTGGTGTTTAAACACTTGTATGACACAAGCTTGTTTGCTCTTAAGTAACAGAAGTACATTGTAATCTGGACTCTGCTGTTCTGATAAGGCTCAGGTGTTTCCATTAGTTGATGTCTTTCATTGGGATAATCACATCTGTGGCACTAAGGAGGATCAGTGGGGGCAGTGAAGAATCCTCTTAAATTAGCACAAAAGTGTGAGGCTTATCTGACATAAGAAGATCAGCAGCAGAATACACCTGCTGAGTTACACCTTCTTAGAGACGCGTCCTAATCGTTAACAGAGGAGCCATAACGCAACAACACGAAAGACACCCATGAACCATTGCCTGAAGAGATCTGACAGCGTGCAGCATGTATAAAATATTTATTATGAATAGCACAGTATATCACAGTTCATAACACGGAGTTTCCATTGTGCTTAAAATACATTTCTCATCACATGACGTGAACATAGAGGCATGTGCATAATACATAAACCATACATAAAATTCAAATTCTGCTCTTTCTTAAGAATCCAAATGTTGCAGTACAACTTGTGCATATCTCTCTATATATCTATTTCTATATCTCTGTGTAGAGTTTGCTAACTAGGCAGCTTTCCATAGCTGACCACAAAAATAGATCAGTGTAAATCTTCTCAAAGGAGCAACAGTAATTTGGGTATTTAATGCTGCTTGGAAAAGGAGAATGGGGCAATATCATGAAGGCACAGTGTTGCATGCTTCTCAGTAGCAATCAAAGGTAACGACTTTAATATGTAAATGTTGATGTTATGAAACCGTGGTGCTGTACTTGGTAACTTGATGTTTTCTATATTTGCGTTGTTTTTTGGATCAGTTTTTTGTTTTTTACAAATGTTAAAGCAAAGAACTACATATTGCTTTCAAGCATTTTAGAGTGCATCCCTTTTAGGATTGTATATTTATGGCCTTGCCACAGGCCTAAGTGAGAGTACCCTGCACGGGCCATATCTTTGTTACTGAGCTGCATGAATCAGATTTCATGTTTTTTACTATTTTCATTTTGAAAACAATCAGACTTGGTTTTATGCCTTAATGCAACAAATGTAAAAGTAATATAACAGTAAATTTACAATATGAATAAAACCGATCACAATGATGGAATAAGGTACATACCAAATGATAGTCATAGGTTGTGTCATTCATAATAAAAGTTTAAATATATGAATATTACCAGCTCTGTCATTGATAAAGTGAAACAACAATTTATTGTGGCTTCAGTGAAAATATTATATCTGAAAGGGGACCAGTTACACTCATTTCCAGCTTCACATTGTTATTCTTGGACTCCACTAGAATAGATTTGTATGATTCGCAGTTCAAAATAAACGTTAAAAACTTTATGCTAGGCCTTGGTGCAGCCCCTCAGTTCATCCACTGTCTGAATCAAGTTGTTTTAAGGCTGATATTGATTGGTGATTGGTTGCCTCTCACAGATTTTAACAGGTGGGAGGAGCTTCTGTTAGATGACCATATTAGGAATATCTGTTTTCTCTGACATCAACCAGTGTTAAAAAAAACAAAACAAAAACAAGAAAAACTCTTAAACCTGAGCATTTGGTTAAAAGGAATTAGTCGCACATGTACTAACCTTACTTTTTTTTTAAATCTTTCACCATATTTAATGAAAGCCTCTAAAACTGTAAGAAGAAAAAGCATAATAGATCCATTTTAATGTGCCATTTTTCACAACAACAAAAAAAATCAGTGCAGGTGTTTTCATTTAATCTTCTGTTTGACACGAAGATTTAAAGTGTTGACATCTACATGACTACAAATCCATTGTTAGCCCTAGAAATGTTTCTTTCTAAAAGCCTCCTGTAATCACATATGGATTACATATAAATTAGATTACTGGTATTCGTTGAGTTTTTCCATTGTTGGTGGAACTGAGTTAAAATCCAATTTAATCAAGGTAACAATTGCAACTATTTCAGTTTTTTGCCTTAATGAGTTCTGGGTTTTCTGTCTGTCTCTTAGGAGACAGCAAGAGAAAAGGATGAAGGAGGAGGAGGGGGGCATGCTGCTGCCATACAGCACACTTCATTTCCCTGTTACACAGTTTTTAAACCACTGTTGAATCTGTTATTATACAAAACCAACGAGACTGATAATGATTACAGCCGTATGTATGCGCTGAAGCAATTTCCCTACCCTTGGTGGAGCAGAGTACTAAACCGCTGCGCTTAGTTTTCAGTGCACACTAAAATGGGTGTAACTGGTTCTTGTGTGGTTGTTGGATCATTTGCATAAAGTGGAGTTTAAATCTCGGGTGCTCAGCGGGCTGCACAAAGCATCCTGTCACTCTCTAAGTATGTTTATGTGAGCGGCCCATTATTCTGCAGTTATTGCACAGACATGAGTGTGGTTTAACTCCTCTCACAACATAGATATTGTTAAATTATACTTTAATGTTGTTTCAAGAATTGCGCATGCTATTGATGTAAACCTGACTTAGCATTTGCCAAATGTAGCCTCAAAACCGCCAAAGTAGGTCTGCTTTTTCTTAAAATAGCGCAGTAACTTTACTGGATTTATCCTACCGTGTTGGGAATGAGTTTTGTTCAAGTAACCATGCTTTATATGCTAAATTGTCAAAGCCGCAGTAGCAGGTATTAAACTAAACCCTATCTTTTCTTTTCTTTTTTTTTCAGATAACTTGAAATTGAACATTAAAATAGTCACTTACAAAAACAGATCTGAAAAGAAAAGAGTTGCAGGCTCACAGCCAGAAATTTGTCAATTATCAGAGTCTGCGTTGAACTCTGCTGGCTTCAAACATAATGACTAGATGAGATGATCATCCTCATCTCATCTATTCATAGATAATAAATACGTTTTTGTCACATCTGTTTGCACTTTCAAAGCGTTTAAAAACATCTGATGGTTGATTTTGCTGCTAAGATAAAGACTTTGTCTTGAGTTACATAATCTTTAGATCCTTCTTTCATTACAGTGACTGAATTCCTCAGCGATGCCATCTGACCTCTTTTCCTCTCCCTTTGATTTGTGAACTCTTGCGCAGCAGCTTCATGAATAATCTGTGATCGAGAGGCCATGGTGATTTTTAGTGCCTTTTCTTTGGTTTTGAGATCACAATTCTTGGAGAAGCAGACCCCCAAACACTGGCAATAAACCTAATGAGTTCTCACTTCTGTGATGACATGCCCATTTATTTTTAGCGGGCTGAATTTTTGATGGAACACGAGTGTTGGAGTAAAAACCTCAGCATCTTTTTCCTCTCAGCTGTGTCCGTCCCAGCTTGTCTTTTGTGACGGAGAAAGCGCGCAGGGAACATAAATTATCCATGAGTGATGAATAATAAAGAAAAATGGTTATTTTTTCTCATGAAAAGAAGTGCTTTTATTGGATAAATTCAGTAAAGCTCCTACTTTTTCCAAAGACGAACCAAAAGTCATATTATTCGTTTTAGAAATACAAGCGTTAATTTCAGTGATATAAAACTTTATTTCAGCTGATTGCAACCACTTTCCAGGCTTCATTACCTGCAGTCTGATTGTTTAAAAAATGACTCACATTTGCAGAGTATTATGAAACTTTCTTCCATTATTCATTGTTTCTCAAGTGCGGCGACGGATATCTTAGAACTAAATTGTACTGTAAAAGCTAACTGTGCCTTTTTTTTATTGCTTAATACCAGAGTGCATTGCTCTGCTTTACTTTGTTTCATGCATATTTTTCTCATTTAGGTTCCACTCAGTCAGCCTGTCCACATTGATCACATTGATTGTCTATTGTATTTTTGTTTGTTTGCTTTCGGAAACGTGTGTCAATTTGTTTTGGTCATTAAATTTAAAGTCGAAGGACAAATTTGATAATATTTGGCATATATGTAAACTTTTAGTATTTATCATGCAGGAATTATTGCAATCTGAGTTAATCCCTATTTAACAAGAGTTAACGAGAAAAATGAAATTGTAGAGATTGTTCCTGTTATTGTATATTTTATTTATAATGATTGGAGGAATCTGCCTGATGCTTGTGTTCAATACAAAAAATAAATAAATAAATACATTTTGGGACTTGATAAAAATACAGCATTCTATGTCAACATTCAATTTCTACCCTCAGAGTCTACAGTAGTCATCGTGTTACGTAAAGCATGTTGCTCATCAGTATAAACTAAATGTCTGTATGATACAAATGCAGCTCTTCTTGGCCAGTTAGACGCTACAACTACTGAAGATTATGTGGAATTGGGGAAAAACAAGTCTTTTGATATTAAAAAGAAATAATAGCATGTTCACAGTAAAATAAAATAAAGATGTTTCATTTAAAAAATTTAAAAATAATCACATTAAATCTATATTCTTACCAGCCATTTCATTAGGTACACCTGTTTGACTGCTTAACAAAAATATCTAATCAGCAAATCACATGGCAGCAGCACAATGCATCTAGGCATGCAGATATCCAGTGAAGAGAGATGATTTAAGTGGCTTTGAAAGTGGCATGGTTTTTGATGCTAGACAGGCTGCTCTGGGTGTTTCAGAAACTGCTGACCTACTGGAATTTTCCCACGTAACCACCTCTAGGGTTTACAGAGAATGGTCTGAAAAAGGAAAACTGGGTTTGGGTGAAAATACCTTCTTGATTCCAGAAGTCAGAGAAGGCAGGCGACAGAAACTCAAATAACTACTAGTTACAACCAAGATATGCAGAAGGGCATCACCGAATGTAGCAGCAGAATACCATACCAGGTGCCACGAGAAACTGAGGCTACAATTCACAAGGGTTCATCAAAATTGGACAGTAGTAAGATTGGAAAAATGTCAGCTAGTCTGATGCCTGCTTCTAGCAGAATAAAGTCCCATGTCACAAAATTATATCATCTCAGACTGTTTTCTTAAAAAGGGGAACATTTGCAGCAACTGCATGATGCCATCACATCAATATGGACCAAAATTTCTGAGCAATGTTTCAGCATCTTATTGAATCTACATGTATGTCATGAAGAAATAAGCTAGTTCTAGAGGCAAAAGTGGGTCCAACCCAGTACTAGCAAGGTGTACCTGATGAAGTGAAAGTGTATATTGTAACAATTAAATAATATATATTAACATAAACATACACCATCTATATGAAACACTCCTACAACAGCTATGCGTGATATGGACTTCTGTGGAAAGTCTACGGCATAACTGACGATGTAACCGGTCACCCCTTTTAACCCTACACTGGACCTTCCACGGCATTCAGTCTTCGTGGGCTATGTCGACCCGGCCCGTAGTTATATTTCTTGGGAGGGGCACATCAGGTTATGTGGAAGGTGTACGGTTAAAAAAGGGGTTTCCGGTTATCTTGTAAGTTATGCCGTAGATTTCCCACTGAAGCATAATTCAGGCATTACTGCACCAAGTGTGTTGTTTTAAAAAACATTTGAATGTCTGCAACACATTTTTTGTATTGACTGCATCATATTAAAAAGGCGTTGAGGGGTTAAAGATTTTTCCCACTCTGAAGGAAACTCTTCAATTTTTCAAAGCCAGAAGCAAGTTAACACATTTAAAACAGTTCAAGATCATCTGCATTTCACACACTCACTCTGAATTTGTGCTCCGAAAAGACCTCCTAATATTAGCGTTTTTGTTTGTTTGCTTTCTCAAGTAAAAATGAGGACAAACAGAAATGTTAAATCATGCATGTTAACAGGATTAAAATGTAAAAATATACTTAAGGGACCATTAAAGTCAAAAATGGTCTGGTGATCTCAGTCCACTTTCTAACAGCCTGTTTTATTGTACACAAATTGTAGTTTACAAATATTGTGCAAATCGCCATTACTTTCTATATTTGTAAGGGTTTTGGCCACAGTCAGTACCTATAAAATTACTGTATGTATCACCAAAGCTGTAACATAGTAAACCTAGATATCAGGAAAGAGGGATAACTTGCCAATTGCTGCCTCACTAGTTAGCATTTCCTTCAATTTTCCATGAAGCACATCTATTTGTGGTTTATTGAAATTAGGATCTGCGCTCAAACATGTTTTTGAAAATCAGATTGGTCGGGCAGAGTTATCTGTTGTTTAATTCATAATGATTCTGGCATCTGATATAATTACATAACTGTTTGAGGAAATTACATTAAGATTGATTCAGCATCTGCAAAAACTGTCCTCTTTCCCTGTCAATGTGAAATAATGCAAATGGATCGGCGTGCGGCCTCAATTAATCAAATATGCGCCAACTGCTATTTGAGGCAGACGTCTACTTTATGTGACATGCAAAGAATCTCTTACAAATGCTAACAAACCAGTGGGTCATGCTGTTTCCATTGGAACCTTCCAATGGAGATACCTCCTTCTCCTACCTCCCCCAAAATCTGAACAGACTTTTCATAAAATGCCACCCCTCAAAGTATTTTTCCATCATAGTGCAGCGGAAAGATAAATCAAACGTATGTACAAACAGAGAGCTGTCAGTTTTTGTGTAACCTTCAGATATTAGATTCCAAGACACAAAAATCTAGGTTACGACCTCAACTTGTCAGCACGACGTTACCTTGCTACCAGGTAGGTACACCCTAGGATGAAGGCTGGTGCATCTTACTACACTGCTGCCTAATCTAAATGGTATACCCAGTGTGGTCTCAGCTATCCGAGTAATCTGTAATATTACTGGATTCAGCTGAATTTAAGGTCAACTGTTGCCGGATGACTCTTTCATTCTTCAAGAGAAGATATCCTCTTTGTCCACTTCTGGTGAAGCAGGTCTAGAAATGTCAAAAAGATGCTGTGGAGAGCTAGAGCTTGAATGGCTGGCTTTCAGGAGTTTTAGCACTTCTGTGAGTTGCATCTCTAGGCCTGACATTCGAACATTTAGGTTCTTAAGGTCATCCTTTAGCTCTAGCTTGAGCTCCTGCAGTGAAGCCTGAAGTGTTTGCTCTGGGATGGGGTAGAAGAAATGCCTCATTTCTGGAGGCTGGGCAGGACTGCGGTCCTGAGGTGTCAAGCGGAAGTCACCCACTTTGTCCAGGCGTAACTCACTTTTGGTAATGCCGCTGTCACATGAGTCCGTCTTTTTTAAAGAGATTGGGGATTCTTGCACCTTGGTTCGTTCAGGTAAAGTCTCCATGGATTCAGCTTTAGACACTGTGTTCCAGTTGTCAGCTTTGGCCATCGACTCCTTAAAGCGACCCCAGCCTTTCAGTTTGGGTGGTTCAGCAGAGCGGCCACCAACCAAAGAAATGGACGATGGCACTTGCAGTTTTGCCTTGTCTGCGACCGTACAGTTGAGAGGTGATGGCGATTGAGGAGTTGAAGATGAAGGTGTAGCTGGGCTTTCTGTTACAGTGACAATGCTGGTAGTTGTAATAGCTGATTTAATTTTGGGGATGTCCACATAGAGAGGACCCTTCTCAATGTCTTGTTCATCTGTTTCTGGTTTCCCAGTCACCATGCGGGCCTCCTTCTGCTGTCGAAAGCGCTGGAAAAGTTTTCGTACTGGGTGATCTGGTGGCAAATTCAGAGGGGCTTCATTTTTACGGTTCCGTCTCTCCTCCTCTTCCCGTTTCACATCACTGATCTTTCGAAAAACGATCTGAAAGAGAATTTAAAATTCTTATGACTAAAAGACCATCATTAAAAAAAAAACCCCCACAAAGTTTATTGACCAAAAGTTTCAGATTTTGACAGCACACAAGAAAAATTATACCCAAACCACTCTCACACCCATGTCAGTTTAGTCTCCTGAAGTAGTACAAAAGCAGATCAACATCATTTTCACCATCTCTCTTATTGATTGTAGAATTTGTGTGTGAAAGATTGCCAATATGTAAAAATGTGTGTTCTTTGCAAATGTCACTTTAAAAAGGCTAATTCCCATGGCGCACAGGGAAAGTTCATATCAAGCCTCTGGCTTCAGTGCGTGAAGGCTCACTGTCAGTTTACCACCCAGATGATGCTAATGGACAACTATATTTTTAGGCATTTTGTATTTTCAGTTTTTAGCTTTGTAGCTTTATTTCTGTGCTTTAAAATGTCACAATCCCAGTCTCCCAATCCAGTGATTCACTTGTCTCATTAATTAGGGATTAATATTAATTAAAAGTAATAATTAAAAAACACTTTATTACTTTATTAACCTTCATTAACGTCACACTCTAACATTCACATATAACATTCATTTTGTCAGTAAGCAATTCAACTTTAAGGTCTGCAAGCAAAACCCCAAAAAAGCTGATGAAAATAAGCGCAAACTACTCTTGACATTTTGGATTTTAATAGATGAAAATGTGAAACAATTTGAGTAGCTGTTTGTTTTTCCCAAGGATACATGACAGTGCTGAAACTCGAGAACCGGTTCTTGTATAGAACTGTTCCCAGTAGTCCAATTCCCTGGAATTATTAGTCTGCTTGCCTATTGAGCCTGCTTTTCGGTTGGGTGTGGGTGAAGAATCTAGTCTAGTAAAGCTAGTGCAGGGAACTCAACTGAAGCTGTGTTGGTTAATTCTTTACTGTCCTCACGCTGTAACAAAAACATCCTCCCAATTTGGTCATTTATTTAATCTGCAAATCTATCTCTCTAGGGAGAGATAAATTAAATAAATCTATCTCTCCCTCTGACATGTCAATGCCACTGCTGCCTTGCATCGCTACCTGCCATTTTACCACCTATTGTCCACTTACAGGCTAATCACCCCAGTTTCTAACATATTTAGAAGCAACAATGAGCTCTAACAATATTCTTCTGCTGCACCAAATACTTTCAAATGGAAAGTATCTGATTAAAATAGGTTATGTGGCAGTTTTAACTCAGAAAGTCTGGGCATTTTATTTGCAACACGCAGAAAGTCACTCATCACATTTGAAAAGGTAAGACAGCATCAGATGTACAGATCAAATGCACATTGTCTGCTCTGCTGGATCAGTCAAAAACACAATCTCAGCAGCTCCATTTGAAGGCAACATTAGGCTCCTTTAGTCAACCCATATCGGGATTTCCCTGCTGCATACATTCAGGACGTGGGACCCTGGTGAATAGTAACTTTAATGCAGAAGATGAGATTGCCTCTTCAAATACAAACAATCCAATCTCACTTGCACTCTCCCGGGCAGGCTAACCTCATAAAGAATGAAGCAGTGATTGGTAGCTACTCTTACGCTATTGTTGATCACAGCTGTTCATTTCTGAATGAAGGATGTGAGAGCGGCTTTAGTATATGGTGGCTGTTTAATGGAGCTCTGTTTTTCTATGCAGTGCTGTGTGACTGAAGGCAGTAGGTGCACGTGTCCCTTAGGTTGAATATAAGGTTTTCTGTGGTTACCTTTTCCCAGAGTGGGAGTTTCTGGCCCCTATTTAACAAGAATTGATACGTGTGAACAATTGTGATTGTCCAGATCATGAAAGGTAGGCTGTCTTCTGCTGTGAAATATATTGACATGACTAAACATATATAGGTTCAATATTGATTAATTGATTGATTTATTTAATAAATCCTCCAGGCTTTCATCTTGTTGAATTTAATGCAATCTCAACTTGGATTGCAAAAAAAACCCCTCTCTCCTTAAAGGTTGCAATCTTCAGCTTTTGCTTTACTTACTGCTCACTGTCTGGTACTTGGTAATATTAACACTATCTTTACAGATATTATTGGAATTTGTAAATATATTCTAAAATGTTTGTTTTACTTTGTTAATATTTTTTTTCTTTTTCATGTACCACTGTGCACAAGGCTGAAGTCTTTGCAGATGAAAACTTCTGTGTAAATCCTAAATGAAAATGCAGTCAACTGTATCTGGCATCTGAACAGTAACTCACCCTCTTACGCAGGTTATAAGTGAGCAGCAGGTTTCGAGAGAAGTGGTTGGAAAATGCCGTGTAGAATTCCAGCACCTTCTGCAGAGCGTCGCGTTTGATAACGTGGAGGTCGCAGTAGGTCAGAGCTCGCACATTGGCGCAGGACTGAGCCAGAGTCACCTCTTTCCAGAAAACGTCCCCAAATACGTCTCCCTTTCCTGCACGAGAGAGCGCACAATTTTAGTTCCATGTTAGTTCAGCAACAAGATCTGATCTTCCAGGTAAAAGAAAACAGTAAGAGACAAAAACAGGCTTGCAAAAACAGCTTTAATAATGTTTTTATATATCAGTTATCGATGATTATTGAAAATCTCAGTACCTGTAATTTAACACACAGCATTAAGTGCTACACACAGGTTTACACTAAATGGACACTTTGTAAGGTACACCTGTTCAAATGCTTGTTAATGCAAATTTCAAATCAGCTAATCCCATGGCAGAAACTCAGTACATTTAGGCATTCAAAGTTCTGAAGTTCAAACCGAGCATCAGAATAGGGAAGAAAGGTGATTTCAACTGGGTATAGTTGTTGGTGCTAGATCTCAGATCAAAGTAGGTCAAAGTATTTCAGAAACCGATTTTTTCCCCACACAGCCATCTATAGGGTTACTTAAGAAAGTAGCATAGCAGAGCTTTCTGATCTGACGTTTGGATGGCAGGGTCAGATTTTCACGTAAGCAACATAAAAGCAGGCCTGTCCTGCCTTTAGTTCAGATTGCCAATAGAGGTGTAATAATTTGGGGGATATTTTTTGGCACACAAGAGAACTGTTTGAGCACCACAGACTGCCTAAGTATTGTTACTGACCACGTCCATCCAGATCCAGTAGAAACCAAATAAAGTGGATGGTGAGTCTTTTATTTGTGAAAAAGTCCCTCTATATATGGGATGAAAGCAGCAGCTACTTGTTTTAGGTTAGTTATAAATAATACAGTTATGCAATGTGGATCATTTATGAGTCAAGAACACATTTTGGTTTGGGAGGTCTTGGAAAGTCCCCCTCCAGCATGACAGATGCTGCTGAACAGCTGGAACTAAATCCCTTTGTTCTTTTGAGGAGACTTTTATGTATATTTAAAACTGAAGACAAAGCTAGATGAGGATTTTCTGCTGTTCGAGGTAATGGCTTACAACTGATGTATTAATTATTAATACATATAAGAAATATAGCTTTCAAACCTTTATAAAGAGTGTTAAATTACCTTCATAATCTAAAGCTCATTAGACCAACTCAGTAATTTATAAGGTCTGTCATTTGTGACTCATGCACAGCACTTTTTTTAAGTTTGAGAAGCCCAGTATTACAAAGGAGTACTATGACTCAGTATAATCAACAGCTTATCATGAATTTTTTTTCTTTTTTTTATTGTCTTGACATAAAACACCTTGTTATTTCTTCACATGATGACATGACGAAACACACGCAGTGGATGAAAATAAACCTTATATGTGGCAAAAGCATTAATATAAAGCAGTATGTGGTACAGTGGTAAAAATAGCAGTAGCTGATTAAACCATTAAACCAGTCTTTTTTGCTGATTTACTTTACATGGCGTTTCTTTTTCGTTTGTTATTAGTCTCATAAGGAATTCAATACAAAGAAGCTATTTATTCATCACTATAGTTGCCTTCCGGTTCATTGGTTTCATGTTGACAGTATATTGATTTATGCAAAGAGAAAACAATAGAAGGATATTGACAGAAACCAGCCAAGGCACTGTAATATTTCCTACCAGAGCATGGCATCCATTATTCATTAAATTACTCATAAAGCACGTTAAATGATGATGTTTTAACAACAAAACATTCTGCTGTGAACAGTTTTCTACTTTATTTTTTAAAATAAGATCAAATCTAGATGCATTGGAAGACAAACTAGGGTCACTAACATGGGAAGTATCCCAGTAGTTAGGAGTAGGTCCTTATTAATATTCATTAGGCTTAGATGGTGTAGTCATTACAGACGCTGATACTGTGCTTACTTTAATCTGGTCAAGTATGGCCTCATTTACTGGCACAGGTCTCAGGTCAATACATCTATCATAACCACTGTGGGAAAAAATACTTTAGGAAATTAGTGGCCTTTGTAATAGTGTGTTTGCTAATAAATCACTTATGAGCAAGCAGACTGCAAATGTAATGATATTTACCCCCTTTTAGCACCGCCTTTGATTTCTACCAACCCCTCAGGTTTTCCATTATGCTCACCGTTGTTTATCCCAGTATGCTTAATATTAATTATCATAACATTATAGAGAGAATTCAAACAATCCAGCAATCCCTTATGAGCAAGTGTGAACTTTTTAACCCGTTTTTTTGTTTCTACTAACTCCTAAGTGAAGTATGTAAGTCTTAAAGAGCTAAATCTCCAGAAAAGTCTCTACTATAGTCACAAGTTAGTTGAGCTGGTGTAAAGCCAACCAATAAAGTTGTAGATGCACTGCTAATCATGTGCAGGTTCAGGTAATATTTCTTTACAGGTTTATTATAAATTGCTCAACATAACCATTTGTTAGATAGTTATTATCTTCTGACTGTTGTGTCATTGGCTACAGATTGTGAAAGATGCAATTTTAACTAAAGCTTTTTCAAATTAGCTCATGATAAAATCTTGAGAAATAATGGAAGCTAACTAGGTATTTAAAAATAACATTGGTTTATTTCGTTTGTTATGTTGTTCAGTTTCATTGCCTTTACAATAAATCAGTGAAAAATCAATCCAGGCAGCCATATTACATGTTTGCTTGAAATGAACCTGTGGCACAGGTATTGATTGTAACCTTTGAAGGCCAAAAGATCGCAAGTGTTGCGTTGTGATTTTCTGTTCAGTCCTGAGTTATAATACTTTTAATTATTATTTATTTTAAAATGCTTATTTTCAGTTAGGTTTAGTTTCAACTAATTTCATTTAACTTAAATGAACACAGCACTGAAAATAGTTTCACAGACACCACAGACTGGTTAGATTGACAAATTTGAACAAAAGAATTGAGAGTAAATCCCAAGACACTTATTAACCACAAAAGCTTATTCTAGGTAGTTTTACACTAAATAATATAGTTTTAGGTGATTTTTCAGGTATGTAGAATATGTTTTTTACACTAATTTTATAATAATAACAATAATAATAATAATAGTACATTTTATTTGAGGGCGCCTTTCAAAAACCCAAGGTCACCTTACAAAAGAACAAAATTAATAAAAGCAATAGTCATAAAATACATAAAATAAGTTAAAATTGCAAAGCAGAACTTGACGACAGGTAAAATCAGCACTAAAGTGAAAAAGCCAGTTTGAACAGATGTGTTTTGAGCTGTGACTTAAATGCAGGAAGAGAGTCTATATTTCTTATGGCTGGAGGAAGAGAGTTCCAGAGCCGAGAAGCAGAGTGACTGAAGGCTCTGTTCCCCATAGTGGTAAGACGTGTGGACGGAACAGTAAGATGAATAGCAAATGATGATCGGAGAGGGCGGGAGACAGTGGTGATATGGAGCAGGTCACACAAATAGGAAGGAGCAGATTTATGGATACACTTGTATGTGAGAAGTAAGTTTATCCTGGCTTCTATGGGCAACCAGTGAAGCTGCTGAAGAACTGGCGTAATATGAGCTCTTGACGGAGTACGAGTTATGACCCGAGCTGCGGAATTTTGAAGAAGGAGTTTATGAAGGGACATTTTAGGGAGACCAAATAAGAGGGAATTGCAGTAATCAATGCAGGAGCATGTAAATAATGAATAAAAGAGGCCCTAATACTGAACCCTGGGGCACACCAGCAGAAATAGGATGGAGACTTGAAGAATGGGATTTAATTTGGATAAACTGAGTGCGGTCTGAGAGATAGGAGGTGAACCGGGCAAGGGGGATATGACTAATGCCAATGGATGCCAACCGGTTCAGGAGAATATTGTGAGAAATGGTATCAAACGCCGCACTAAGATCAAGAAGGATAAGGATGGATAGGAGACCAGAATCAGCTGCCATCAGAAGGTCATTGGTAATCCTTAACAAAGCCAGATTGAAATTGTTCATAGAGATTATGGCTATTGAGGTGTAAGTGAAGCTGGGAGGTGACAACTTTTTAAATTTTAATTCACTTATACCCTTGTAGTTCACACTGATGAATTCATACAGGCATAACTGAATGTTTGTTAATGCAGTTCACAGCACCACAAATCTTTATCATTCCAACTGTTTAAAATGCTAAAATCTTTCATTGATCTCAGACAATATTTAAGGGGGCAGCCAATAAAATGCAGTAAATTTGATGTACTAGAGATGATTACAATATGGGCCCAAAGTAGGTGAGCTGGCTTAATGTGATTCAGATAAAACTGAAAATACCAGACTTTACTGTTGCTGAGAGGACTGACAAACAAATTCTTGTCCAAATCCTGAATCCATCACTCAGCAGAAAATGATCCCCAAACAGCTCAGCTGACACTGCAGACAGGGACAGTTTGTAAAGTGCTGCTAGGCAAAAAAAGAAAAGGGAGGATTTAAGTAAGTCCTCGAACAAAATTATTTTCTTGCTATGATGTTCAGAGAGAGCTAGAGGCCACTTAGACTTAAAAGCCTTTATGCTATCAACCAGTGTTTTGGTGTTGAAGTGCCTCCAAGACAATACATTCAGATTAGAGACACTATTGTCAATGCGTCTGAGTCACACTGCTTAAGTAATCTAAAACTTTATATTGTGAAACAACCGAGGAGATCAGCAGCAGGTCCTTCGACAGCTGGGGAAATGAAGAGGTATAATGCTTCTCCAATGGAGGAAATGCAAATTTCCTCATCAAGCATGTAGTAGTAGTATATTCCTTCAAATGGCCTGAAAATTTATACTATACATGTTGTATATTTTCAGCATGATGCAAATTTATCATTATTATAGAATGAGGTTTGTTTAGAGGTAGATTACTTTTCACTAATTTCTACATTTTAATTTTTGTAGAAATGCACTGATCAGTTCATCAGAGAATGAAATTTCAGCATGCTCGGCCTGGAGCGGTGACCGGCTGGTCAGTCACATTTTTCCAATTATGAGCCAGTCTGTTTCATGCATGCGCAACACGTGCACAATGGTGAAGACAAATAATCACTCAGGCACTCACAGCCATACTCGAACATGTCATTAGCTTGTGGCTGTAGGCATTAGTAAGAGAAGAAAGACAAAACATTTGACAAAGTAAACCATGGGTGAATCACCATGATTACTTTGTAACAACAAATCTAATGATACACTTGAGTCATCTTTGCCCAGCTAAACATGCCTAGTTTGATGAAGCTAATGAACGGAAAGTAGATAAATCTGAAGCTAGCTAGAGTGCAGAGCTAGCCACAAGGCAGCAGCCTCGGTATGAGCAGTGAAAAAAAGCCCAAAACAGCTATGAGGGACATTAGAGAGAAGGTTAAAAATTAGGTCAATTTCCTGTTATCTGGTTAATTTAGAATGTAATGAAAAATAAGTACCAGACATATATTTTTATTTTAAAAAATAAAATAAGATCAATTCAAATCTAATGTAAAAATTAGGAATTACACATAGTTCTCTTTAAAGTAAAACAAAGGAGCTTTACTCACCTAAAATGGCAACAACCTCATCATCCTGAATGACCTCCAGTGACCCTGACACCACAAAACAGAGGCTGTCCACACTTTCACCAGCGTGATAGATCAGGTCGCCAGGGGCGCAGTGGGTAGTCTGAAACTCCATGGCCAGTGCTCGGAGACACCCATCACTGGCCAGTCGGAAAGCCGGGTGCTCTTTAAAAACTTTGCGATTGAGGTGAACACAAATATCAGCTCTCATGTCCTTCGGACAAATCTGTAGCACCTGGAAACAAATAAAAGAAAATACCTTATAATGCACACTACACAGGCCACCGTCACAGCTTGCCTCATTTCACTAGTGTGACGTACATACAGGTGTTTATCTGGCTGGATGCATAAAGGGTATTTGAAACCATTAATCATCAGTAAGTGATTAAGGTTGTTACATGTGGGCTTATATATGAGGCAGTGATTCATTTGGTCCTGACAGAGTAGGTGGCGACTGCATAACTAATATTATATAAAGGATAATTTCCCATGTTGCTTTACCTTGTTAACAGATGTGGACAGAAAAGCACCTATTATCCTCCTTTTTTACAAAGTTGTGGTAGTCAAATTTTTATCAAACTTTATCAAGCCTTCAGCTTTCAGGGCCAGTCTTTGGTGGAACCAGCTCCCAGTTTGGATTCACAAAACAGACACCCTTTCTACCTCTAAGATTCGATTTTTCCCTCCCTATGCATTTTCACACCATTTAATCATCAGTTATAATTCATCAGTTATGTCAGCAGGCAGCCCTTGCTCTCAGCCTGGTTCTACTGGAAGTTTCTTCCTGTTAAAAGGGAGTTTTTACCTTCCCACTGTTGCCAAGTGCTTGCTCGTGGGGGCTTGTGTGATTATTTGTATATTCTCTGTATTATTTTAGGGTCTTTACCTTACAGTATAAAGCACCTTGAGATGACTGTTAGGATTTGGTGCAATATAAATAAAACTGAACTGCTCAAAACTGTGCAGCAGGAGCCTCAGGGCATAGGTTTCCATGGCTGAGCAGCTCTTGCAGATGTAATGTGTAGGTGGGCTGGTATTTTTGTCGATTTTCTTCCAGCAAAAAGCAGAGTATTTATTATACTATACATATATGTTTTAATTGAGTCCACTAAAATGTGAATTTTTAAATTTTTCTGCAATTGTTCAATATCCATTAATGAGCAAAATGTTTTTCATGTAGACAGATTGCACACACTAAAATCAGAAACAGATGTACCCATCTATAATTTCTCATTACAGTGGTCAGTGGTTAACTGTATATAAACAGATGTCTTATATCTGTGCAGCAGATTTCATGGGAGTTGAAAAAAGTAAAGTACCTTAAGACTGAAGCTTTTTCATATTCATAAAGAGAAATAAACATACACATACACATACACATATATATATATACATATATACAGTGGGGCAAAAAAGTATTTAGTCAGCCACCGATTGTGCAAGTTCCCCCGCCTAAAATGATGACAGAGGTCAGTAATTTGCACCAGAGGTACACTTCAACTGTGAGAGACAGAATGTGAAAAAAAATCCATGAATCCACATGGTAGG
>NW_005187425.1:45298-52540 GCF_000239375.1 Pundamilia nyererei | reverse complement strand
CTCTGCTGAGTGTCACTGAGTGGCAGCATGTCATTCCAAGCACAGCTAATCAACAGGATGCCAGGCCATTGCAGGGTTCTGCCTTTAAAACACATCTCTTTGAAGATGAATGTCAAGCAGAAAGGGATTATGTGCCATTTTTAGACCCTTTAGTGAGGCCTTCAGCTAGACAAATAGATTGATTGATTGATTGATTGAATCTTTATTTTGAACATGTTGAAAAAGTACAACAAAATAGAATTAAAAGAGACAAATGAACAAAGCAAAACAAAAGGAAAACGAGCAACCACAACTCCAAATAAAGTTCATGTTCAAAAAGGAGCAGGAAGAAGATGATCCATACATGCAGTTCAACCTCAACATAGGAACAACAAAATAAGTGAGCATAAGAATCATTAAAGTTGAATCACTGAGGTGGTGTTCCCTGTAATAAAATCCCTGTGTCATTGTAGTTATGAGCCTAATTGGAGGTGAAATGATATAATAAGTGGATTTAAATGGGATGCAGTGATATGAATGCTTTTTGGCTCGTGATTAACCAGAGTGGCACTATTTCAGTGTCTCCGCTTCCAGATTTTAATGCTTAATTTGAACACACTCAGATCGTTTTAGCATCATTTTAATTCAGGAGGATGGGTGAATGAGCACCACAGCAGTGTCTCTTTTTAGCAAGCTCATAAATTTTACCTATATATATATATATATATATATATATATACACACATATACATATACATACATACACACACACAGGTTATTTACAGTATATAATTTACCCTGTGCTCCTATGCTTTTAACATCTATATGCTATTTGCAGATTATTTAAAATTTCAGCATTTCAACCAAGAACAAAAAAACGTCATCTGTTAATTTGAAACAAAAAATAAATAGCCAGTGAGCGCAGATTGACATACCTTTTCAGTGTCTATGCCCCGTGACATGGACCAGGTGGAGGCAATGTAGTCCATTACTCTTTCACTTAAGCCCTTGGGAACTTGGTAGAGCTTCAGGAAGTCCCGGACACTGTTGAGCATCTCGTGATAACGATTTGTGTTGGCGTACATCTGCTGAAAAATCGTTGTCACGTTACCAAAAATGGTGGCATAAAGAAGGGCTGGGGGAATATAGAGAAAATACAAAGGAAGACGTTAGGAGAAAATCTAAAATAACAGATTTTTTTTAGCTTTGAAGATGATGAGGGCAGTTATTTGCCATTGAAAATGATGGGAAAAAAATATATGCTTTTGGATTTTAAAAAAAAAAACTCAATTTGTAGAGATTCAGGATATAAAAATAAGTAAAGCCTCATAGATCTGAAAAAATTATTTTAAAAAAAAATCTAAGATTTGGTTTAAAAAAGCAAAAAATATACCTGTAACAAAATATATTTTTATAAAAATAATTTAAAAAATTCTCCTTGTTTAAAAGGACACAAAAATGGTAGTTGGTGTCAAAATATTATAAAAAGACTTAAAAGCATCCAAAACCTGGTTTACAAGGACAAAAAAGTAGCAATTGGGGTTTAAGAAGACAACCAGCAAATCAACAAATTCATTGTCAATTACATAAAAATTTCCAAAAGCTTAATTTAGGATTATAATTATTTTTACATTTCAGTTTTGAACAAATGTGCCTTAAGACTTAATATTGTTTTATGTGGTTTATGCTTGAATTTGTCACATGGGAAATTAACTATTACTACCTATGACTGCCTCCAAATATAATCAACAAAAGTCTTGCCAAAAGGAAAACTATAATTAGAGCTTCATTGTGACTGTGTGTAACCATCCATCCCCATGCAGCTACATCCCACTAAATAATGGTTTTCATAATTCGTAATAGATGAATTAAATGAAAAGCAACAGAAAGAGAAGTGCAGAGCATCTCCAAGGTGGTTGGGTGGTTGAACTGGTGCAACAGCTGGCGTGTATGTGTGGATCAAAGCCATCAGATGTCTGCTCAGTGTGTGCACTGTTCTCCTGGCAGTGGAGCCCTAATTAGCCCTGCTAGAAGGGACGGAGAGGAAACATGCCAGCCACACATTTCAATTATCCTCAGATGATGACAGTAACCTGTGCAATTGTTTGTGTACGTTTGTTTATTTCACAGCGTACAATCAAAGGGGTGAAAAACTGCACAGGGAATAATATTAACCCCTGGGGCTACCTGGGACCATTTCGTGGCCTTTGCGTTTTACGTTTCCACGCCATTTCCACTGTGTTTAATTAAAAAGCATTCAAAACTCCTTCAGGCTCAGGATAACCACAACTTCACCTTTTTATTACTGTCACTCAGTCGTTCATTATAGTTGATACCTTGTTAGCTGCTCATCAAACTTATCAAAGTAAGAGAAGCGAGGTACACCTTGGATAGGTGTTGCTTTTTAAAGACATGAACATCAGTAAAAAAAATCAGTTTCCTAATCTCTTTGTCTCCATCTTGCATAAATAATTCTTCCCAAAATTCTGTTTAAAAGGACATGACATGAAACCTAGCTTTAGAACAAATGAGCAAATGCTATTTATGGTCTCCTCACAACAATGATAAGAACAAGAAACTGGGCCAATATGGCATGTTTGTTAATACAGAGATACACATGTTAATGTGATCTTAGATTAATTCACTGCGTGTCGTGCCCAGGGCTGAACTAGGACAAAAAAAAATCAGCCTGGGCATTTTGACTAGAGAGCAGCCCACCAGGTATTACAGGAAAAGCCATAAAGCCTTTGAATGAAAACAAACGCTGTTGTGACAGTGGTTGTGACAGTGATGTACACTGTCTTGTTGGTATATGTATGATTTCTATGCATTTTACATGAGTTAAAAACTTTGGTTGTAAGATTCAGATAATTATTTAATAAAAGCTATACATTTTAAATGAGAATAAGAAAAAAAAGTATTTCTTTGTACCCCCCCTTTCCCTGTTAATGCCCTACCTGGCCCCCTGGCAAAACTTTGCTAGACCCGCCCCTGCACAGTTACCAGCTGTCAGCTATGTAGAAAAGGATCCTGGTGTTATTTGTCTCTCAGAAACAGTTCATAACTTCCCTTCAAGTCATTCATGTCACCTAAAAGGTCAACCTGTTTCTCCATCACAGCTCTGATGATTCAGTAAGGACATCTCCTGGTTTCATCTTCATGTTTCCCTCTCGTCAGACATTCAAACCGATATCATGACCAGCAGCTTTTACAGCTGTGGCTCCAGCATCAGCTGATACTAGAAATTAATATTAAATAAATTCTAATAACAGCTGATCAAGCTTTAACGTGCTGCCGTTGTTTAGCGTGATATCCGCTGATTTCCTCTTTCTGGCGCAAAGTGGGCGATAAACAAGCAAGAGAGAAAAGCAGATCAGCTGATTATTGATCAGTTTCATGATTGAAGTAGCAACAGCAGAGGGAGGGGAGAGAATGAGAGAAGAAGAGGCAGCTGGCAGCGTAAAGACAGAATAACTGCAGCTTTGTGTATTTTTCATTCTAGCTGAAGTCCGGGACAAACTGTGTTCCTTTTCAACTCAATACGAAACGCGTAATATTTTCTCTGAATACGGGACGATTCCGTTTTTTACGGGACCATTGGCAACTCTACTAACTAAACTTATGAACAAAATAAAGTTTACTATCAGTAACATCATAGCACCCACCCAGCAGTAATATAAACTCCGTCATGCTAGCTAGTGATTGTAACCGACCGTAAAAAGTCAGCACAACGAAAATAAACTCCACCTTAACTTGGTTTATATCTGACCCAGATAGACTGCAGGTCATAACTTCTTACCTGAAGTTCAGTTCACCTGACACTCGGACTGGCGGCCGCCTCGGGTCTCTCCTCCTCCTGCCTCCCCTTTCCCTCATCCACCTGCTGGCCTCTGTGGAAGCTCCGCCATAGCCAGCACCAAACAACTGAGTTAATTTTACACATCTGCCAGCATCTGGCCAATGCACCACCTTTCATTGTTTATACTGTTGCAACAAACAAACAAACAAACAAAAAAACAAACAAACATTGGCCCATAAAAATGAAAAACCACCATCGGCCCACCGGGCAAATGCCCGGTATGAAATCTTCATTTACTGATTAATCATCTGTAAAAATTGGATTCCTTCCAGGGATGGAGACCTCTCTGTGTGGAGTGAATTTTATTCCAGCTTTTCTTTTTCCTTTTTGCTCCAAACAATTTCACATCAATTGTATTGTTATATATGACCCTAAAATGGGGTATCTATTTGTATGTATTAAATTTGTACAAATTCAAAACTTACATTTGAATTAGAAATTATTTCTTCACTTTCTTTCAGACACTTAACCCTTACCAGGACTACAGCTCAAAGAGCAGGGTGTAAAATCTCTTAGACACGTCTTATTCTTAAATTAGCTAAACTGGTCTTTACTGACCAAAGCACTTAAAGTGTACGCACATTCAAGTAGCGCTTCTAATACTATACTACATTGTTTTTCTTCTCACACACACTTGCACTGCTGCTTTGTAGCAGTTGTGTCTCTGTATTATGTGTTTAATCTCTTCATATTTGTGTGTTATTGTTAAGCGAACTGCTCTGGTGCGTGAAGTGAAGCCACATAATGGAAAGATTTTATGAGTATGTTAAAAAATCTTCAGGAACCAGGACTTAGAGATAGACAAGTTAACAAAAAAAAGAGTCTCAAAAAGACAGAAAGAAAGCTTAATATCCAAGTTTTGAGGGGCAAAGCCAGGGGCTATGATAGGTTGGCACATTTACAGGCAGACAGCCAAATGTCTAAGCAGAGATGTCATATCAAGTGGGCCAGACCAGCAAAACTCTATGGAATACCTTTACATTCCCGTAATCTTGTTATCTCGTGTTAGTAAAGCTACTGGCCAGCTGGTGCCTTTCTATATGCTCATATTCTCCTTGTTCCTGCATGTTTTATTTTGGTTTTTTGCAAAGACATACATGCTAGATTAATCTGTAATTTTAAATTGGCTTTAGGGCAGTGATTTTTTTTGTCTCACTGTATTTTCCCCATGATGGATGGGCGGCCTATCCGGAGTGTATTTGCAATTGACCAGTTGACCAAATTTGTCTCTTTGGTGGGCAGGTTTTGGTCCACAGGTCACATGTTTGACAACCCTGATCTAAGGCAATGATTTACAGTGAAGCGAAGTCCACACCAGAGAGCACAATCTATGTAGGAAGATAGGAAAAGCAAGAAGCACATCGAGGTATATACAGACAGTATGACATTCGTCTCCTTGTAAAATGATGATTTTAGAATCTATTTCTTTTGAAGTTGTAAAAGTTTGGCGTAGCTGCTTCCTGGAGCCTGAACACAGATGGCAATGCTGATGTCTCTGATAAGCAGAGAATGCTGTATCAAAGGAAACTCAATCGATCCCTGCAGAGCGGAGCCTCATCTAGCTCCCAACAGCTCTTTACTTGCTGACGTACGCAACTTCATCACACGACACTCGCTGTCCAACAGCTGGCTTGTTTGAAGGTAGTTAAAAGACAGTTGTCAGAAACTCAAGCCCCCGGCCAACAGTTGCTATAGAAACAGGACATATGTATAGTGCCCCCACTGCCTCCCCCTTCCTTTTCCCCATGCCATCCCGCAATCCCTCGTCACACTGTGATCTTCTTCTGCCAGCACCGATCCAGTGCTGCTGGTAAAAATAGAACAGTATCAGGGCATCTATATTTCATAGAGAACAGCCATGGACGACACTAGATTGCATCTACTACTGAATCCTCCCGAGGCTGTCTGATTTTAGATATTTGTGCTTTAAGATTATATGTAGCTCACAATGAAAAATTTAGACACAGACAAGTGCGGATGAGTTTTGCCAGTTCCCAAGAGAGTGTATTAATAAAACCTGCGCAACCAAAAAGTAAGGGGGAGCTGAATCTTCCTCCAAGTCTCAGGGTTGAGATTGTGGCTGAAAAAAGTACAGCGGAGGTGAGGAGTGATTGCAGAGGGATCGGAGGGAGCACTGCGCTAAATTGATCTGGCAGTGTCAGTTATTGCTCCGAGGTGTTGCTCTCTGCGTGCAGTCACACATAATGGCACCGCACTGTGGCATACAGTGTTTTATGAGCCACACAAACACGAGATAGCTTATAAATATTGAGACGTGGAAAGAAGGGCATGCTGTGAAAACCTGCCTCATTTAGCATATCACATGTTTTGTTAAAATGCAGAGGCAAGATTCTTTTTTTTCTTTATTTACATACAGAACATATTGGTGTCCTTGGATTAACAGGCAGTGGGATATTTGCAATACTAGAAATCCGTTGACATCAATAACAACCTAAACAACTAGCAGAACTTGTGATGATATCTACAGAGCCTAAATTATGCTGTACCCCCTCCCTTCTTAACAAGACAACAAAAATAACCCTGCATAAAATAAGAAAGTAAGCAACCTGGGGGGCATCTAATCACTTTCTGAATAGATAATTGTTTTGTCTAAATATTCTAAGAAGGGTTGCCAGATCTTATTAAATGTCTTGCAAGAACCTGCAAGAGAGTATCTAATTTTTTCAAGTTTGATGTGAGTCAAAACTTCCCTGAGCCAGCTGTTATGAGTCGATTGAGACACCTGGGTAATAGGGCTGTAAAGGAAAGTACACTACACTTTATAGATGGGATATTAGTCAGTTTAAGTGGGGGGATACCAAATTGAGCTGAGGAGGGGTCAAGGCTAAGTTCTACATTCAGCACTGTAGCAAGAGTGTCAAATATTTGGCTCCAAAAATTAGAGAGGCTTGGACAGGACCAAAACATGTGAGTATGGTTGGTTGAAGACTGTTGGCATCTATTGCAACTGTCGCTGGCGGTTGGATAAATTTTCGCAAGCCAAGCATTTGTGTAGTGTACTTTAAAAAGAATACTCACATTGAAATAAACCATGAAATATATGGAGGATGAAAAATTAGGGTTCACTGTCTATCTGGTATCAGTACCCCTATTTCCTCCTCCCTGGTCCGCTTAGGATGAGCCATCCGAGCACTATCAGGAGAAACAATGAGGCTAGATATCACGGAAACAGAGTGTCTCTGAGCAGATTCCTGAGTGAGCAAGGAGTCAATCAGCAGTGACCCTGGTGGATGATTAAGAAAATGAGGGTATGTATTTGACAAAGTCTCTGGTTTGAAGGAAATGGAAGAAATGAGCTCTGTGAGATTAGTAAAGGTGTTTTCTGTAATGAAAATTAGGGTCAGACAGAGAGGATGGGGAAAAAACAATATATGTGTGTGTGT
>NW_005187425.1:43107-45214 GCF_000239375.1 Pundamilia nyererei | reverse complement strand
CCCCTAAGGCATTTAAATACGCTCCAGAAATTCTTAATAATTCAGAACATCTGAATAGCACACTGAGGTAACAAGCCTCACTCATTCAAGACCTTGAAATATATGTAGGCCAGTTCATTAAAACAGTTTCACTTGAAGCTAACAGAAGTGTGGATAGGAATGAAAGAAAAAAGGATTCCGTTTATATGCCTTACATTGTCTCATATATTAAAAAAAATCACTGTATCAATATGTTTTGCTCAGATTTACTTCTACAAGAAGCTGTTGTGTAAGACTGTTACAGCACTCATGCAGAAGCCCATTTCAACCTGTCCACATCTCTGATTCTTTTCAGCAATTCACATAATTCACTGACAACTGGGCCAATTAGAGCTCTGAAGGACTGAGATCAAGTACCTGGGAACAGAGCAGAAATGTGAGGTGATTTTGGCATGGTGACCAGACCTTGTTAGTGCAACTTCCCACATTCGTTACAAGACACACTGTGGCCCAAAAACTATTCTTCCTAAGACACTCAATAATAACGAGCAATACAAACCCAACAAAAAACTGCTTCATAGTATGCAAATTATGAAAAATTGATCCATATCAAAGTGGATAAATATTGTCTGATAGAGCTGGAGAAACCAATCTATCATTTAAATGAAGGAAATCATATTTGTAATATGGTTTCCAGTTTTTCTTGGACCTCAGTCACACAGGCCTGGAGACCAATTGGCTGGACTGTCTCTCAACTATCTGTCTCAGCTGGTTGGCAAGTGAATGATCGAGGTTGAAATTGGACACAAAGTGATTTACAGTGCTGCATTACAATAATATTCCTTATGACTGAGCACATTGTCAGCTGTTTGCATGGAATATGCCAACTTGTCTGCAAACACTTGTAAACTACTTGCCAAGAAGTAGTTAAACTATGAAAAGTGCAACGCAAAACATCTGTTTGCTTATTGCTTATCCCCTTAGCAGTCCAATTAGTCCCCTAAACCATCCAATGTCCCGTGGGCGGTACGTCCGACTGCTAAGGGGTTAAAAAGTAAAAGTTACTCCTTTTCAAGGAAAACTAAAATGCAACTTAATTAAAAATTTACTTTGAAGGTGAATGTTGTATTATATGCAGCAAAGTGGAAGTTAATGTCTTGTGTGCAAACTGTGGGCTACTGTGGCAATCTGATATTGACCAAAACAGTCCCAAGTAGGTTTTTGTGCAACACAATCTTTTCTACTAATTTCACTTGGCAACAACCAGAAACCACTCACAATTGGTCAGGTAATAGATATTTTTGCCAAGTGACTGGAAGTTGCCAGCAGCTCACCAGCTGGTTGCTATCTCTGTGTGACTGAGACTGACTCCATCTATGACTGAGAATGAGATTCCTGTGCACATGAAAAAAGCAACAGAATTCTCTTTTTTAAAAAGTAACTGTACAGGTAGTTGGAAAAAGACCTGTGCAAATTACAGCTTGGCCATGTCAGAAGTGGCAATGAAATTCATCAGGGCTAAAAAAGAAGCTTGCTCAAGTAAAGTGAAATAGTTCACATCGACTGGAATAATTCCAGAGGAGACCAATTCGGTTTGGCTGTATCATCTGTATGTTTCTACGTATTTAAAATGAATGGATATGAACGGACCACTACAAATTCACCATTACTGATAAATGTCTTTATGAATAAGGGGGAGACTAGGGATGGGTACCGGTGTCCGGTGCCACGATGGCACCGGTTCTGATATAAACGGTAGTAACCAGACCGAAAAGCATCGCACATTTCGGTGCTTTATTTCGGGGCTTTTTTTTCCCTGAGCTGTGATACACTTCTAGCCAATCATTTTACGTTTCCGAGGATAGTAGGCGGGCCCAGGTACGTGCGTTCTTTTAGAGCAGAGCTACAGATTAAAAATGCCCAAGGCGAAGCGGTCAAAAGTCTGGCTGTACTTCACAGCAAAAGATGCAAACTCAGCAGCCTGCAACAAGTGCTTTAGGCTGATACTGTGATACTGTGCAAAGGAGGTAACACCTCGAATCCGATGAAACACCTGGCGACGCATAGCGTTTTTTTTTTTTTAAAAGCCGAGAAATGCGCCGTATTTGATAGCTTGCTGCGAGACCTC
>NW_005187425.1:36887-42593 GCF_000239375.1 Pundamilia nyererei | reverse complement strand
ACCGATTTGGCACCGGTATCGGATAAAACCTAAACGATACCCATCCCTAGTGGAGACTGATATATACACACTAACAATGAAGCGAGTTTGGAAGTGCCAATAACTGCAGTTCCTCTAATGGCCACTTGTCACTTTTTAAATGCCCAGCTTTGTAACTTGTAGCTCCAAATAACTAAAATGGTGCTGGCCAAAATGCTAATGTTTAGACCTTAAAAACCCACATACTAGAACTATACTGGCAAAAGTATTTACTCATCTGCCTTTGCATGCATACAAATCTGAATATCATCCTATTCTTTCACAAATGTTTGTAGAGGCAGTCTGTGTGGCTAGGTGTTAGATTTTATACACCTGTGACCATGGAAGTGATTGGAGCAAATTCAATGATTTGGATAAGGGAGTGAAAACCTTTAGCAATATGGTTTTTAGAGAACTGGAATTACCCATGTAACCAGTGTTTTATAGTGTGACATTTTGTCAAAGCTGTATATACACTGCACGTTAGGCAACAAAAGCACCATTCAAATACAATACAGGATCATGATACAGTAAGTTAAATAAGAATTCTGCCAGTAGTTCAGGCAGTGAACTATAATCAACCTCAGCAACACATTCAAGGTATCAAGAGAGGTAGAAAGACTGCTCAGCTAATCGTGTGTGTTATTTTCTGAATTTCAATAACTCTATTTATAATTCACTTATTCACCACCTCAGAGGATTGTGGCTTTAAAGAGCATAGCTGGACTTATCATTTATCTTGTATGTGCAAGATTCCAGGGAAGATAAAACACCTCTACTCACATCCAATCATCATCATGGCCACAGCAAAGATTTTCTCTCCGTCTGTCGTTGGGGCGATGTTACCAAAGCCTATACTTGTCAGGCTAGTCATGGTGAAATATAAAGAAGTGATGTAGACAGAGTCATTGTTAGGCCCTCCATCCCAGTTCCCTGAGCTGTCGTTGTAGTAGTATGGTGTGCCCACTGTCTCAGCCAGGATGTAGAGCCAGCTGTCCTTCCGAATGATGTTGGTTTCCTCATCAATAATCTCATAATAACCAATGCTGTACCTGCAAAGTGCAAAAGTCAATCATGTATTTTACATTCCATTTCATTCTTAATATTCAGTTCATAATTACATCTACTTACCAGTAGAATTTGAGTCTTAAACAAGGCCTAAAAAAAAGCTTCTAGAAATGCTTCCTGATGCTTCCAGATAGACGTCTTCTATCAATATACCGCTACACACAGAAGCCTTCACACTATGAGTCTATTTTTTTTTTCTTTTGGCACACTTTCCAAAGCAAAATCTCCAAGACAGCAGCTTGAATTTCAAAAAAAAAAAATCACCCACTGTTTATAACTTTTTAATGGTACCCATAATGATTTTTTAGCTTACCCCATGTCACTGTGTGCTTTCTAGCTCCAAAAATCTATAAAAACAATGACTTTCCATATAAAAAAAATATTGCCGAGTACTTTCTACTGAGCCTACATGAAAAATATTATGTCAACAAGTCCTTCTGAGTTATAGAATGAAATTTCTACTGCTAATGGTTATGCATTGCACACAAACAGTGTAGACTCAAGCTTCAAACCATGAGTCATCAACTGCAGAAGTTTCTATAGAGATGAAATGTACATACATATTTAAACTGACTTGTTTTCAGTTTGCTGTCCTGCTTTATGAAACAATGTTTAAACGGTGAGGAAGAGGTAAGTGAAAATAAAATATCCCATTGCACATCCTCCAGACTGAGCTGCTGATGCATAGCACGATGAATTCAAGCAGATCAGCACTTTCTGAAATACTCAAACCAGCCTGTCTGGCACCAACAATCATGCCACATGACTGATTTGATATTTACATTAATGAGCAAACAAACAAGTGTATCTAACAAAATGACCAGTGAATGTACAGTCATTCATCTAGTTAGGGAAAGTGGCAGTGATTGGGGGACAGTTTTTTTGGTTTTAAGACAAAAAAATTAATATCCACCAATTCACTTTAATTTCAGGGAACTGACCTCTGAATTTTTCCGATTGAGTGAAAAAGACACACAGCTTAAAATACATCTGCCTGAGTTCACTATTAACATATAAAAGCTCAAAGATACCTAGTTTCTTGCAGAAAGCCCTGGAGATGAAAAAATACCCCTAGCAATGCAAGAAACGCTGTTTTCATTCTTTCTTTCTGTTGTGGGTTTCTCTATGGAAAATTACAGAATGCATTTCCCCTCATCTGACTGTATCATCTGAATATATTTTTATATAGCCCCGAGGAAGCAAAACTCAATAGTTTTTATTGCATGGTTTGATTATGACTTTCTTATTTACAGCCTTGGTGTTCATGTCATGCTGCAACCACCTCCATTTTTTCCCTTGTTATAAAAACAGTGACAGCAACAAGGAGAGAGGGAGGCTACGGCTGTTGCTCCTGTCATCTCACTTGATGATGGTTTAACTTTTCTCAAGTCGGCGACACGGTTCGGCATGTGACCATGGCAACCACAGAAACCATTTGGAGGGAAACGATACAGGAGCTATTTTTACCGGTATTATTGTCTGCTTCAGCCTATCAAGTTTGATTGCATTGTCTGGATCCAAAAACAATCTTTATGACACTGGTTACAGCCTCCGTTTGAAATCTTCTATGTTAATATGTGTAATTAAATGTAGTTACGAGGGCTTTTCACCAGACCTCTTATGAAAATGAAAAAATATCTACAAAGGAGAAATGTTCATCATAAACTGCCAAACATATTCTCTGTTTTTATGCATGCAGGACATTAACTCGTCATGATGGGCTCTGTCAGTCACTCTGCATGTGTAGACATTCTTATAAACATAATAAATCAAGCACGACACACAATGGAGAGTTAATGCTTCTGCCACACTTGCCCCCTGTAGAGCAGAAGATCTGATTAGACTTTGGAGGCCTTTGCTCCATAAATTTGCATATTAATGGGAAGGAAAAAAAACTAATTCCCTTGAAACTACAATAACGCTTTCTTGACTTTAAAGTGTGGAAGAACATGCAGTTTAAAATGTGTGAGAACAAGGATGTTGACAAAAAGTAACTGATAATTAATGACCTCATTATCTTAATCAGTGACCTTGTTTCTATTAATTAGCTGGGCTGTTATTGCAAATGTGGCAGAAAATCAAAACATACTATGTAATTCAAACCTACAGTAAAGTACAGTAATACCTCAAATGTCACATGATTACCTGTTAAGATGATTTTAGCAATTAAACTAGAATTCTGGTTTTACTGTATGAGACAAAACTGTATTATTATTAATAAAGTGACTTGAACATACCAAATACAGGCCAGCCAGTGAGCAGCCAGTCCAAAAACACACACCAGCAGCACCAGGACCGCTGCTCCGTACTCAATGTAGTGATCCAGTTTACGAGCTACCCGACCCAGCCGGAGAAGCCGAACCACCTTAAGTGAGCTGAATAGACTGCTGATGCCCTAAACAGGAGAAAAGTACACACAACAAAGGCAGGTATCAGAAACTATATTTCAAGATCTTTCAAACTGATATGATTTTACGTCAAGCTCTTGTGAATAATATCCAGCACTTTACTTTATCTACAATAATTGTTCTGCACTAATACAAAGCTTTTCTTTTAGAAATGCTGTTTATAAAAACATTTAAAACACATAATATTACACTGTGTTCTTGTTGGCATCCATGGATACCTTGTAGAGTAAAAAGTAACCAATGGTTTGATGAGCAGGTTGCTGTTTGGTTACTCTCATCTCACAACATTTCACATGTGTCAGGTGGAGGTGGAAATGTACCACAGAGTGTAGTGGTTACAAAAAAAACACAAAAAAAACAGGTAATTACCAAGTAATTTGTCTTTAAGTGTTAATATAATTTAAATATTTGTTGCTACTTTGGAGATATAATTTATACAACTACATTATAATGTATTCATAAGTTTTAGCCAAATTTATTTAAACTCTTGAATTGTTAAAAAAAAAAAACAATCTGCAAAGCCCTGCTTGCTATAAAAGCTATTTAACATGTAACATTTCAGCAGAATAATAGTTAGAGCAATAGCATTAGCAAAGTCTTTAAAAATTTCTTTACAAACGTTCACCAAATGTACACATATTTTTCTTTGGTCATCTACTTCACACTAGTAGTGGCTATATTCCCCACTAACAGCATGCACCACCCACTGTTTGTTAATCAGTGGTATAAGGTAATAAATCCTAATTAACAAACATATTTTAATCTGTATCTGTTCAAACATGCAAAAGTAGCAGTGGAAATCCAAAATCCGAAAATGAAATAAGATTCAGTGTTCTACTGTGTAATGATGTAATGATATATCAGAATGCACAGAGTGAAAAACACAACCTGAGATGCATTTTAAAGAATAAATATGAGTGTTTATGAACCATAACGTAACAGCAAACACAAAATACACAAATAAGACGAGGAATAACAAAAGACTCCAAGCATCTGCTCAGCTGATTTTGAAAACATTTATGTAAAATGAGATTAAATTTTGCAACTTCCTTCAATTACATATCCGGCAGCTAAATGTCTGCTCAGCTTAACTGTATGCTGAAGCACCAACACAGTGATTCAGACAGACAACTGCAATCGCATCAGTCTCCTTTGCAGTTCAGTGCTAGTGTCATAATGCAAGTGTGTGTGCGTGTGTGTGTGCACGTTCAGTCAAAGATATTGATTTTGCTAATGTGCTGTGGTCTGCAATGCCAGTACAACTGCAGTGCTCGCTGTCACTTGATCTGATCTAGCTGCCTGCCAGACACCTCAGGTTCTCTGAAATCACTTTACAGCTCTGAGCTCTGCCATGATTTAATTATCAGTGCAATCGTGCTTCTGAGTTCTGCTGCAAACTCTACAAGCACAAGTTGGAAGAAAACTTTGCCAGTGAAGAGATACGAGAGAGATTTAATCAAAGGACAAGCTGGTAGATGTGTTTATTTGCCTTTTTGTGGAGATGCACTTAGATTAAATCATCGTGTCTGTGCACTAAATATGGCAGTAGAGCCACAGTTATTCCAAAACACGCATGCCAGCATTAGAGCTCATCCATGATCACAGGATATCTTGTTTGTTTCAGTTAGATTTGATTTGTGGTTTTACCCAGAGTAATTACATTTTATGATGGATTTACACTGCCTCATAAAATGTATACCAACCTACTGGGGGCTGAAGGACAATGTGATTGGATGCTCATGTTGCTGATGCTACTGCAGTTTGGTGCAAGTGGAAACAGCACTGAGTAAATTAGAGTGATTAAAGTATACTTGGTTCTTGTTGTGCAGCTTAGTTTAAGATATCATGTAGAAAAACTAGAAATTCGCACAATTAGATTTAGTTTAATGTCTGAAAATTGAAAACTGGATTTGAAATACTTCCATTTCCTACACACCTGACAACCACGCAACTTTTTTAATACAATCTACTCTCACAACTAGGATTCTGTGGTATTTACATTTTTACGTAAAACTAAATGGACATTGCCGTGAGATTGCCTTTATTTTGCATGATTTGGGACAAAGCAAACGGTTCAGGTATCACTGAAGAAAAAAATCCTAGTGTTATAATAATATTCAATTTGTTTGCTGGGATGAGCCAAGAACACTACAGTTTAACTGTAACATAAGATATATTTTTCACTAATAATTTCTTTAAAACAAGCTTTTTA
>NW_005187425.1:27077-36040 GCF_000239375.1 Pundamilia nyererei | reverse complement strand
GCAAGAGGTGGTTCTTATACAATGTATATGTGGTATATATGTATACCACTCTATATTAGAAACACACTATCTTAAAAGACATTTTTAATCCCAGGATGACTCTTGTTGAAAATTTAACTATAGTCAGTTTGTCATAAATGATTGCTGATGTGAGGACTCAATCTGCTCTTGTGCAATTTTAATGAACCTCATTTTTAAATATTGCATAAGACAATCCTGGCATTAAAAAGCTTTGCAGAGAGAGCGAAAAAAAACAAGAATCCCATATCTTATCTTGACAGTTCATGCATTTATACTGCCTTATCCTCGTTGAGAACATTGTGCACCTATTATAATTGTTAAGGCCTGATCAATGTGTGAATGTGTGTCTACAAGTAAAATAAAAACACATTCTATGATATTCTAATCAAACTGAAGCCTACTTGAGTGACAGCTCGGTGGTTCCAATTCTTCCCATCACGTTCCATGCATGAACACAGGCAGAAGAGGATGGGGGGGCCATGCAAACAGAATGGAGGGATAAAAAGAAGAAAACAAAAACGAAGCACAAGTAAGAGAAAACATACTTGATCATTGGTAAGCGATGAATAAACACAGTTTAAAAAAAATCAACATTCAATAATCAAACAAAAGGAAACACAAAGGAACATTCTTATCTGTGTTTTGAAAGTGTTTACAGTGCAAAGCACGCACTCAAAGCTTTATTATTTCAAACCACTTGCAACATCAGGTGGTCCATTTATTGTAGTTTTGGGTTATCCCTGAGTGAAAAACCAAATCGGTCAGTGTTTCAAATTGCCAAGAATAACTTTGACAGCGGCTCCCCGTTAATGAGCTTCTCTTTTCTATTCGGAAACCTGTTGGGGGAAAACAGCCATCAAAGTTATTCATGTCAGCTGTTAAGATCTGCTGCAGCAGCAAGATGTTTCCATACCGGTTTAATAACACAGGCAATTGTTTGCTCACTCTCATTTACCCTTGCCATGGATTGCCTCAAAGCAATTTGGAACAAATTGGAGTCACTGAGTTGTCGCAGAGACACAATGGAAGATGATCCTGAGTTTGCGGTCATGGCTTTGATGTCGGTTTACAGCCAATGCATCCATTACCTCCATTGCCGTATCACATTTCTTACTCACAGCAGATGCATACATAAGTGTTAGGCTGGACTGTTTCATGTAAGGCTGCATCAAATAATTATCTTCGCTGCTGCAGATGTTTTTATGAATTAGGTGGTAAATGTCAAGTCCGTAAAATAGTATCTCAAAAGAAAGTTCAAGTAAATAGCTCTTTTTTTTTACTAGCTTTAAATTCTAATTATATCCAACTGAGAAAACCACTGACCTTTGAATATCTGACATATTGTTTTGATAAACAGCTTATAAATGGATGACAATCACCTAAATGGATAATTATTTCAGAAGGCGACACTGTATCCATGGCAGCATAATAAGCAAATAATCACTTTAAAATGGAAAGAGTGAAGAATAAAAGTAACATATGTTACAGAATAAGGCCAGCAACACCTGACAAGCAGTGTTTAGTTGTCAGAGCTACATATCATATAATATTCCAGCTACGTCAATGGAATAGCAAGTGACGTCTTTTCAAGTGCATACCGAGCATGCTCAGTTTACAGTATACTGCACTGACTATACTGTGCAATGATTCTGTTTCTTAGACAACTGGATACTGCTGGATGCCATATGGTGAAATCGAAACACACATGCATGCAAGTTTTTCCGTTTTTGCATGAAAGACGACTTTTAAAGTTACTGAGGACTGACAAAATGTAACCAAACTAAAAGCACATCTTTGTAGCCTGGCTCATACATTTATTTCTAGCTATAAAATTAGCTTTTACATGTTTTTAGTATTATTTATGATTTTATCATTTTCTCTATGTTCAGTAATCAGTAAATAATTTAAAATTGCATTAACCTGCATGAAATGCACACTATAAAATAACTGATTATTTCAGGTGAATTTTAAGGGATCTATAAAACCATTTCTTCAGTGTTTGTTCAGTTGCTGAATTAGTAGCCTAGGGAGTTCTGATCCCTAGTAGTGCTGTGCATCGGTTATAAAATAACCCCAATGCTTCCACTTCCCTGAGTATGTCGGGTCCTCTTGGGTCTCCGTTATGCAAATTTGATCATCAGAGGCCTCTTGCAAAAATCCGCTTGCTCTCTCAATTTCCTGTGACCACAAGTTCTGACTGATGCACCAAAAACAGTCGCTTCTGAGTTCCAGAGCTATCTGCTGCATTTGTATTCAGGAGAGTATAGTCAGCCAAAATGAGTCTCCAATTTATTTTGGATACAACACACATTAAATTCAATTCAATTTTATTTATATAGTGCCAAATTACAACAGCAGTCACATTAAGGCATTTTATATTGGACAGTAGAGACGCTATAATAATACAAAGAAAACCTAAACAATCAAACACTCCAGCTAATGTTTGACCTCAATGCTCAGTGAAAGAACACAATCCATATTTGATCCCAATGACATTTCAATCTACTGTCAAACCAGCCAATATTCACAATTTAAATCTACAATTAATGATGCATTTACTTACACTGGCAGCAATTTATATAATCAACTGTCTTTTTTAAAAATAAACTAAGAAGAACTCTGTAGCTCTTTCATATACTTTCAAAAAGATTGTGTCAATGACAAAATCTATTCAGACAGTCCATGGTTGGTTTAGTTTTTCTTTAATGAGCATCACACGATCAAATAACATCAGCATTCAAGCTACAAAAAGGTTGCTGCTTTTCCTTTCTACTGACCCCTGACTGCTCCGGTCAACTGAACTCGTCAGCATTTAGAATGCTGAATCGATGAAATACTAGAAAGGCTGAAATGCCTGATCTGCAAGCACAACTAAATGCTCTCTGTCCACCAATCAGCTTTACTACTGCATATCTTATACTGTGTGGGACACCCAACAGTGCGCAGTGAGAAACTGCGCCGTAAACTGCTATTACAGTGTTTTACACACATACACACCAAGAGATGTGGCACATATACACACACCGAGACACAAAATGATACACTAATATAATGAATACTGGCAAATGCAGGACTTTAAAGTGCCACGTTTGTTTGAGGGGGGGGTAAAAAGATCTCCAGATACATTTACGCCAGATTCTGAAGCTGCGTTTTCTCCTCGGACATCTTTAATCACAGAGAGATAAACATGTAAAATATTTTACATGTAAACCTTCCTTCAAGTTATTTTTTCTCTTTATTCTAAATGCAGATGAGAAATGGTATCACGAAATAGACCAAATAACCTTTTTTCCCTTCAGAGAACCAACCAAAGTTAGGCTTTTAACAAACCTTCCTTCATCACATTATGAAACTGAAATTTATCCATTAAAAATGGACTAACTCAAAGTGCTTGTCTGGTAGAATGGCACTATTTCCCATGATTATTCAACTGTCATTAGGTGTTAATGGCTTTAGGGCATCAGTGACACAGTGGAGCACTGGCGAGTGGCCGAGTTCAACAGTGTTAACGCTCCTTCCTCAAATTAAAATGTGCCAATTATCTCGAGATCCTGTGATGGCTCTCCAGCAAACACTCATCACTATAGTGGAACATTTATTCACAAACAAGCATATTATTAAGCCGTTCATTAAAACTTGTTGTTTTTTAATGTTCCTACCCGAAATAACAACCAGTGAACAGGTTCTGATACAGAGTAGTTGATAATGTGGTTAAATGGCTGCATGGTAACCTAATAACCTGTCCATCAAATCATTATTTACAGGATTTTAATTTGATTTTAACAGTAAAATTATTTTTCCGTTGTTTAATCTTAATGTGAAGTTGCTGTTGATGGCTCTGAGAAACCAAAGTAAGAAAAGTCCTGATTGGTTTAGAGGGCTTACAGTACATTTTCACATTTTAGAGAGGGTCATAGAGCTGGCACCACATGCTGTAAAGAATATATCACAATCATCTCACAAACTTTGGATTAAAGTTCATTTTAACTGTTAAATCTTTACATTGGCTGAAGAGTAGTGATGATCGCTTAGCAACAAACTTATTTAGAGATATTTAGATCCAATAACTAAGATCCAACTAAGAGTCTCGAGCATTTGTTTATCCGCACAACAACATACACTGTTCTTAGGGTGACTGATGAGAGAATAAGCAGCAGAGAATGCAGCAGTAATCTGATGCAAAGTGATGCACTTATCACCAGCAAAGTCTTCATCTTTAACAGCCATGTATGTAATCTAAGTCCCTTCTTGTGGGAAGTTTGCAGCAAGAGAACATGATAAGCGGCTGCAGTCACTGTGAAGCGCATGCCAGCATCAGTGCTTAATCTACTCCGATAAACCATTTAGTGTACACATTTCAGAGTAACACCTATCCAGATGTTTTATATTGTGTTTGCTGCCTTATAGGAAAGAAACAAAGGCCTGGTTCATGCAATGTTATCTTTCCCCCATTGTTACTGCAGAGATGCATATGTCAAACTACTAATAAGAAGACATGGAAGCTTAAAAACTTTCTTAGAGATCAGTTATTACACAGTGGAAAATTAATTTCATGCTTTAATATGTTAATATATTTGTGTATTTCCATGTTGTTTAAAGTGAAATTTAAAAAAATAAAATAACGGTGGATAACATGTATTTCAAACATCACTGTTAAATGATGAATTCAGTTTGACTGAAGAGAATCAGAATTAACCACAACATTAAAACCACTGAAAGCTGAAGTAAGATGCATTCATCATCTCATTACTACTCAATATTCTGCTGAAAATCCTTAAATCCTGGCATTCATGTGATTGTTTCCATCTTAAAACATTCTTGCAGGTCTAGCATAAAGGCACTCCCTGACAGCTGTGTCCTCCTCTAGCAGCAAACACCTTTCGGGAATAGCTTGGGGGAACACTACAAAGAGTCTAAGGTGGCATCCAGAGAGGAATCGACATGGCAGCCAGAAATTCATTGACAATTAGTGACTTCAAGTGTAACAACGGGCAAAAAGACCAGCTCTAAGACAAGGATACAACAGCGAAGGATACTGTTGATTTACTGATGACAGATGGTAAACACATCAGGGGCCTACTACCTAGGCAACCGGAGGCTGGAATGATCACCAGTGACAAAATGTCACCTACAAAGTGACGCGTGACAAGCTAATCACTTAAAAACCCCTTAAAGCACCATCCTCTGAGGTACCAGACATGACGGACACCACCAAAGGTCCATATGGCTGATGGCTTTTTATTTTATCACCAGTTTAGAATAATTTGCTTGTTACTTCAAGGTGTTTCAAGACGTTATTTAGACTGACCAACAGTCTAAAAGGATTTAATCTAAAATGATATGCATTCATATTCCTTGATTAGTAGAAAATGGGGAAACAGCCAGTAACCACTTAAAAATACCTAAAAATAATACATTCAGTTTCTGCCAGGTCAAGACAGTCCAACTGTTTTGTTTACTATGAGCCAAAGCAAAGAAAAACAACATCTGCTATTATTTGGGAGTCAGGTTTCGAATCAACAAATCATTTGAGCCATACGCACAGTGCTGCACTCACCTCATCTACATTCTCGAAGGCGTTGATGACATCATATGGCAGGCATGACAGCAGGTCAATAACAAACCAAGTCTTAAGGTAATTCATTCGAATCAGCTTGGGGTCTGAGATGACCTCACCGGCAGGTCCAACAAATGTGGTGTGGAAGTTTAAAACTATGTCCACCAAAAAAATGACATCCACAATGCTGTCTACCACCAGCCACGTGACGTTGTTCTGCTTCATCTTGAAGGAGACATTGTAGGGCACCATGATGGCGGTGTAGAAGGTGAGGATGAGGATAACCCAGTCCCATGTGGTCTTGAAGAGGCAGTAGTGCAGGATGATGTGAGGTGGAGTTTTGGGAGTCTCCTGCTTGTACTGAGGTAGGATATCTGAGCCGAGCTGCAGAACCTGCACAAAAAAACCCAGTTAATATGTGAAGCTCAGCGCAGACAGGTAAATTGCCACAATGGGGAGCCAAAAAAGCTGCAGCTAAGGTTTGCTAATCCTTTTAGTGACTGAAGTTCACCTGCTCATGAAAAATGTGTCCAAAGTTAGCTCTTGTTCATTTACTCCGTTTTCCCTTTCATACACAATATTCATATTTTTATTAGATTTTCACCTACTAATGACATTTAAGCACCATCTCACATCTGTGGACATTTTATTTCCTACAGAATGTAACACTATTTAACTTCAACAGTGGAAAAAAAATCTGAAATTAAATCCAATGAGCGAACCTTACCTCAGCGAGGCGGGAGTGCTTGTGGACGTTCTCTCCTTTGTGAACCGTGGGCTGCAGCTGTTGTAAGACTCCTCTGCTGCTTGTTAGAGCACGAGTCAGCCGGGCGAACTTTCCCCAGCCTGATCATTAAACACGGACAGAAAGCAAATTTTCAATATGAGTCTTGATACTTCAGATTTTTCCAGGGGCTACAACACGCTTTCGCTGCTTGTAGAGTTGTGGCTCTGAAATCACTTTTTTCAGTATTGAACATTTGCTCAGCATCTGCTACGTATGCATATTAAAGCTTGATTATTATCTGGGTATGCAGGGCATCAACAACTTCAACAAGCTTCAGATTTCAGTTTGAATAAATTCATGATTCCTCACTTTTACAAAAGGCCAAGCCAAGAAACACGGTTTCAAGGCTCCTGATACAAACTGCCCAGCAAAAGTCTTAAAAGCCAAATAGGACAGAACATGATAACAGCCTCTGGGTTTTAAAAAACTGTTAAGTTCTTGGTCCAGGCGAATTAAAGAAAAGTTCATCATAAAATGTTAGTCAACCACTGACAGGATGTGGTTTTCTATAGTCCTGTGTTTAATTTTTTAAGTTACCTTCATGGACATTGTCAGACCACCTGATCATATACGATCTCATGAGATCATGAGTATAGGTCTGTTTATATCTTCTGTCATATGCTTAGAAACATACATTATCATATAGTAGCTTGAAGAACCACTTTTAGCAGCAATAACTTGAAATGTGTGATCAGTCAGTCGCATCTTTGTGGAGGAATTTTGACCTACTTCTCTTTACAATGTTGCTTCAGTTCATTGAGGTTTGTGGGCATTTGCACAGATCTGTTACGTTCCCATCACAGCTTTTTAGGCAGGTTGAATCTGGCCTTCAACTGGACTATGGCAGTTTGTCATAGATTTGCTGCTATGAGTGGGATCACTGTGCTGTTGCATGACCCAGTTTTGACTACGCTTTTACTGTCTGACAGACGCTCTCACATTTGACAGTAGAATACTTTGGCATAATGAGGAGTTCATGGTTGAGCAAGCTGCAAAACAAGCCCAAATCATCACCCCTCCATCACCGTGCTTGGTATGAGGTATCTGTGCTGATATGCTGTGTTTGCTTTCACCAAATGTAGCACAGTGCATTATGGTCAACGGACATTGTTAGAGAACTTCTGCAGTTTGCTCAGATGTAGGTTTGTAAAACCTAAGCAGTGCTGCCATGTGCCTTTTTAGAGAGAATAAGCTTTTTCCTGGCAACACTTCCAAACAACCTGTACTTGTTCAGGCTTTTTCTAATTATGCAGTTGCGAAGTTTAACATTTAACATGCTAACTGAGGCCTGTAGAGTCTAAGACACGGCTGCCCAATCCCAGTCCTCGAGAGCTACTACCCTGCAGCTTTTAGATGCATCCCTACTCCAACACAGCTGAATCAAATGGTTTGATTACCTCTTCAGCATGCCATCGTGTTTGGCAAAGGCCTGATAACAAGCCATTCATTTGATTCGGGTGTGTGGGAACAAGGATGCATCTAAAAGCTGCAGGACGGTAGCTCTCGAGGACCGGGATTGGGCACCCCTGGTCTAAGATGAAGCCCTTGGATTTTTGCAGTTTCTCTTAACGTTACACGGTCTGACCTTGTGTAAATTTGCAGGTACGTCTGCTAATGGGAAGATTGTGGCATTGTGTACACACAAAGCTGAATGCTCCGGGCCAGAAAAAAAACGTTTCCTGTTATAGAGGTGGTCACACTTACTGATGATCAATTAATCAAGTGAATTTGATTAGCAGCACCTGGCTGCTACTTACCGTCTTAATTTCTGTGAAAACAGTAAGGGTATACTTACTGTACTCATACAAAAAATCAGAGTCATGATAGACATTTTTAAGAAGGGATATTTGTGCACAAACATACACAGTGCAACTTATTGTGTGTTTTGTTTTTATTTCCACAAATCTATCAGGTCGAAAAATTGATCATATCACACAATGTTTAGGTTTCTGCATCTTTTGGTCAACAAAATTGCGTGGGTGGCTTTGGTTCACTCTCATTAATGTTGTTTATGGTCACAGCAGGCTGCTGTTTTCAGCAAAAGCAGCCTACTGAGCACCAAGCAGCAGACAGACAAAGTTAGCCACTGGCTGGTGTACACTGTTGAGGATTCAGAATCATACATTTCACTAAAGAGTTGGTGAAAACTAAAAAATAGAGCACAGATGAGTGGAAATATTGGACCTATGTCCAATGAATTAAATGGTGAATTAAAGGATGAATCCTAATTATTAAAAATACCACTCCCTCTCTGCTACATGTGGAAACTGGCAACTGCTAGTTAGTTTAGTGCCCTATAGTGCACATAAATTTATTTTTTATAGTGATGAAATGCATTTGTCCATCAACCCTCCAAACGCTGTTTTGGCAGTATGTTACTACAGTCTCCAGTATCAGTGCAGGGAACACAAACATACATGTCTTTTCATCCTACCTGTTGATGCTCAAGCCTGAACTATAATTTCAGTTTCATGTTAACGACAAACCCTGTTTTTGCCCCTATTACTGGATGCACTCTTGCACTAATTCATGTTCTATTATGTTATCGCGATAACAGCGTATGTCCCCCCCTCGGCCAACGCGGATGCAGCCTGTGAC
>NW_005187425.1:2453-24651 GCF_000239375.1 Pundamilia nyererei | reverse complement strand
TATTCTAATTTTTGCGTCATAACTTTTGCACTGTCCACTTCCTGCTGTGACAAAACAAATTTCCCACGTGTGGGACTAATAAAGGTTATCTTATCTTATCTTATCTTATCTTATCTTATTTTATCTGTCTAACACTCATACAGTCCAGTGAATAACTTTTTGTGCTGTGTACTGATAACTATGAAGATGAGGCACATTTGACTGGTGAATGGTGAAAGCAGGCAGACTGATTTGACTTCTACCTCTGAAGTAGATCATACGGGTCTATCGTGTGTAGTGGAAAAATAGATCTAACAGGATTTTACAGACTCATGTGGCGCCCAAGTATGGATGTACATTCTTTTTTTCTCCCATTTTACCTCCTCTCACCCTGTCTGATAAAAATGTGAAGTTAAACAAATTAAATTTTCCCAGAGTCTAACCTTTGGAAGAATCGTCTTCAATAGGCTGTTTAAAGGCTGTGATGTCGCTGAATGTGCAGAGAAACAGGACCACTTTTTCTTGTTCATTACGAATGGGAGCAATCTTCACAAAAAACCAAACAGGCGTCCCTGAAAGTACAAAGAACAGCACACATTTAGCTTCATCTGCTGCTTCTTATAAAGGGAAAGAATCAGAGTGTGCATATAGCATAGTAGGAATCTTGATGGCCTTTCAAAACTTTGCATGTTACACCAGCAACAGGAAACAAACAACGCCACATTTTGCTGAGGAAGGCTCCTCTGGTCTGGCTCTCAACCAATTAGTACATTTCTAGAGGTAGAAATGTTCTTGGCTGCCTTTGAACTCTGCTGTATGTTACAGAGGCTCTGAATACATTTGCATGATGAGGAGACGGTGGAAGTTTTCTCTTTTCTCGCATGTAGAGTCGCTACTCACTGTTTTTCTTGTACATCAGTATTTCAAACGAGTTCATCTCATAATTCTCAAATGTTAGTCGCATTTTTTCCGTCGTGTCCTTGTCTGTGAGCTCCCCATACATGAAGCTGGAAAACACAAAGGGAAATAACAATTTGAAATCTTAAAAGAGAAGCAGCTTTCTCTCTTTTACTAAAAGGGTGGCGAGAAAGGTTTGAATGGGAAAATATCTTTAGTGTTAGATTACCTTGTGAGATTTTGTTCTGTTGGCTTAAAATCAAGCACTGCTTTGACAACTTTTTGTGTCACTGCATTTACCTTTAAATCATGCCTCGGTCAGGATTTCCTCTCAGTTTCACCTCAGTTATAAAAAATGATATCTAAACTAAGCAGACCAAGCTGTGTAAAATATCAAGTGGGTTAAAATTCATATAAATGTATCCTGAAAACATAAAAAGACAAATGCAGCCCTGGATGCTCATTGGCCAAATGCAAATTAAACCTGAAGATGGGTTAAGCAACCACGAACACTTTTAAGCACACTACAGAGACATTCATCTCACTTTACTTATTAGTGCCAGCCTCAGTAGCAGCCTGCTCCAGCGTGATCTAAATATAGTCTGTTATGAAATACAAAAGGAAGGCTAAATTTAATGAGACTAAATTCTGATGCTGCAGAGACTTTTCAGACCAGCGCTTGATGTAACATCAGTGACGAATGTCCTCATCTCACACCTCCCGTCTTTCCCCTGTGCGGGGAGGAGAATGACATTCTTCAAAGAAGAATATGTAAAAGCAATTCCTCAAATCACTTCATCATCATCATCATGTGTGTTTATAGAAGGATGTAACTGATGTGCAAAAAGAGCTCGTTATTAGACTCTGGAGAAATGAGCATACATCTTATGTTTGAGTCATCTTCAAAAACATTAAAAATCCATAATGTGAATGTTTTATGAGCTCATAATAAGGCACAGGATTTTTTTGATTTTTTTTACATCAAATAAAAATAACTTAAACACCAGGATGATTAAAGGTGCCGGAATATGTCTGAAGAGAAAGTGGCTACTACCTAAATGACTGTTTTTTTTTAAATGGTTCAGATTAAAAAATAAAATTGATCTGGAAAGTGATCTTCCAGTAGAGAACCAATGGGCACAGCTAAAAAAAACCCCAAAAAACCCCAAAAAAACCCCCAGAGTATCGACTCATGTAAAGAAATGCAGCATATATGAATTATTAACATGAGAACTGTGTAAGCTGCTGAGTATATAGCCAGTGACTCTATTCCTAACATACAGCAATGCATAAAAAGACAGTGTTGTATAGTTATCTTCCATAAGCAGTTAAACACTGGCAGTAACTCCAGCGCTGCCGGGTTTTAATGAAATAGCTGGTTTTTGTTTTGCTTCTTGCTTGGCTCAGATTCAGCCTTTATGACCATGTTGAGGGCTGAGATATATCAAATTTTCTGCTTTCACAGTCACTGCCATGGGAAAATCACTTTATTACTGTGGTCATAATAGCCTTTTATACAGCTGGAGTATTGTAATTATGTCTTTCAATGCCAGTTAAAATATATATATTTAAGAGAGGTTGGCACAAGAAACTGTAGTTTCAACCTGAAAGTCTTTTGTTTTTTAATAATATCTTTTTTTCCTTAATTATTTGTGTTTAATGTAACTTTTTAAAGTATTTCTTCGTGTAAGAATAATGCCCCATTTAACATGATAAAATTAGACGTTTTTAGAGATTCTTCTGACAAAGCAGTAAAGCACCAGGAAATCTATTCTTCTTCTTCTTCTTCTTCTTCTTTTTCCCACGCTAATAGTGTTTGTGCCACAAAAAACTGTAAAAAAAGCATTAAAGTTGATGATATTTTTCAAAATTTCCACCACTACTCAAGGTTTCAAATCCCTTCTCTCGGGATAAATTAAATATTGATAACTATAAAATAATAATAACCGAAAAAATAATCTCAAACAAAGGAGGCGATGCTAGTGTGTGCCGCTTTCCTAACATCTCCCTACAGCAAGACTACCTCACAAAATGCTTACCCTGTGATTTTATAAGGCCTATAAACAGCCCCTATTGGGTGTTGCTAATAGGTCAGCAGTTGGCTTTTGTCATACATATTTAATAGCAATTATTTGCCTCTGTTTAGTTCACCAAGATCCTGCTTTAGACTTAAGAAATCCCCACAAAGAAATACAGGAATAAACGTGTGAAGAAGTGTAGCTACAAAGAAACAGGAATAACCAATAAAATGCAGAAATAGAGAAATGCAAGTTTATATACGGAAATGTTTTGTTCCATTAATTCGTTCACTGATAACTACTAATCACCGATTCCTCTTTTTACGCTCATCCTCACTCTTGTGAGCCGTTTGATAGTAAGTGCTCAGTATGATCTTTTCACCACAATAATTAAGTAATTAGTGATGAATATATCTCTCAGTGTGTTCTCCTACAATTCATTACTACCTATTGCAGAAATAACGCATTAGTGATTTATTAATTATCAGATTTCCTCCCTCACTCGTTTTCTGCTTTCCATCAAAGACATTTGGGAGATTTTAAGTTTGTTTGTCTTCCTCTTTCAAACAGAAGCCTGCACTTGATTTACTCACCTGATATTAAACCACAACAAACCATTACACATTGGCTTTAATATTTGTATTGGCGAGTGCTCTGCAGCTTATGTTTGGGCACCCGAGGGTCTAAATCAGTAATAGCCGCAGTGCTGGCTGTAACAAACACCATCTCCCGCAACAGATGAAATCTCCCACGTTTTTCAGATTTGGCAGCACCAACTGTTTCACTGGGATCCTATTAATATGGTGGTTAGTGGCATCCTTATTGTAGGCACAACAAACACAAGTCCTGAAATGATTTACTCACTCCAATAACCTTTTATTCATTTATGTTTATGTATATCTACAGGTTTACCATTATAGTCGGTGATGCAAAGGCAGTTTCATTGATAATGCTGTCTATAAAGCTGATTACATCACAGATTTGTGTCTGGTTTCCGGCTCTGTGGCGGTGCAAAAAACCCCAAAACAATCTGCTAGACTGTGTTTAACTATGGGAATATCATATCAGATCTAATTGAGTGGTCTGTGTAATTTGAACTTCCTCTGGTGAGATGCTCTGGCAAAAAGAATTGATTCTCCTGTCAGTTGGGTCTCGTATAAAGCCAGGCCTTTGACATAGCAAAGTTAGCCCCACAGTGTCACTAATAACTGTGTATCCACATCTTAATTGTTAGGTTTAAGCTGATAGTTGTATTTTTAGGTTTGAATTTGTGACAAATAAATCAAAAACTGATCACTCGGCTCTTCAGCCCTGCTAGAGACGCGGCTTTATAGACAGCATTATCAATCCCATGTCAAGCCCAGCAATTTGGCCCAGACTGAAATATCCCACCAATATTGCCATGAAATCTGTTCTGATCCCCTGACTTTTCCTACAAATGTGTCATTGAAGTTGGCATTTATGTTTGGGAGTGTTAGGTCATGTCTCCTACCGGATTAAACATAAATAAACTCTGGTGATCCTTTAGGTTATAATGCAGGAGGAACAGCAGTAGTGGTTTTTGCATGTTTGTCACACTTTTTGTTTACAAATTATTACAAGTTCAGTTTCACTAGCAACACCCAGCACTGATTACTGGCAGACCTGTTGAATCAAGAAAACTTAAAAGTGAAGTACACTAAGAGATCTCAAAACACAACACATCATGCCAGAATTTAAAGAATTCAATATAAAAGTCATTGTAATCTCTTGGTCTGGAAAGGGTTACAAAGCCATCTCTAAGGATTTGGGACTGGAAGCAAACACGGTGGGAGCCATTATCCACAACTGGAGAACACTTCATAGAGACCAGCCTACCAAAATTACTCCAAGAGCACACTGACGACTCATCCATGAGGTCACAAAAGAACTCAGAATATCTAAATAACTGCAGGCCTCACCCTCAGTTAGGATCAGTGTCCATGATTAAACAATAAGAAAGAGACTGGGCAAAAATAGCATCTATGGAAGAGCTCCAAAGCTGACCAAAAAGAACAAAGAGCCTCACATTTGCCAAAAATGTCCAGCCATCAGTTCATGCTCTGAAGCTCAAGCACACTCGAGTTATGCAGCAGGACAATAATCCATAAAACACCAGAAAGTCCACCTTGACAATCCTGCAGTGTGGCTGAATTAAAACAATTGTCTAAAGAACAATGTGCAAAAATTTCTCCAAAGCAATGTGAAAAACGGCCAGTCACAAACACTTGATTGCAGTTCTTGTTGTCAAAAATGGCACAACCAGTTGTTAAAAGAGCAGTTAAATTTTCACACAGGCAGGTTTGGATAGCTTTTTAACCCCCTAATAAATGAAAATATCATTTAGAGTGTGCACTTTGTGTTTACTCAGGTTATCAAGGTTTAATTAAAGTGATAAGATGATCTGGAATATGTAAATGTACCTCAAGTACAACTTCACTGTACTGAACAACAAATCCCATTACTGCAGACGCTGCACCTGACCAGAAGCACTTCTTGCTATTTCATTAAAAAAATAACAGAAAAAACATTTGCATGTACTGCTGATGGGTGAATGTTCCTCTTATTCTGGTAATTAACAAGCAAATTTGCGAAGAAGTTCAATCTGAAAACACTACATATAGTCAGTTGTGGCATGTAGGGACTATTTGCAGTATAGGCTATATTTTCCATTTCAATTAAAATAACTCCAAATATTCATTAAAGGCAGATCTTTCGGATCACAAGCAACTACTGATTACATTATCCTCCTTAAATAAGGCTTTCCCACCTCACAACATCAGCGCGCTCTGCTTGGTGGTAGAAGGTGTAAATGCATAAAAACAAAGGAATTCACAGTAACTGCATCCATAACTAAAAATTGGCTCCTATTGTGACAAAACTACATATTAAACTGTCTGATGTCGGATCAAACAGTGCCAACCCCATATAGATCTTTTAATCACAGGACCCAAAGTAATACCATACCTATGTGATGAAAGGATCTAATTGAGGGCTCCACACATTTCTTTTTAATGGAGAAATTTAAACTAACTTGATTAAACATAAAGTGTGAATATTTTAGCATTGCCAGGAGCTCATCGAGACAGCAGCGGCCATAACATGTTCTCAAAGTGTCACTGAACAATCTTATTTATTCATTGACGAGAAACAGCTGTAAAAAAAAGTTAGTGCCATAACAACTAAATGCTTGAGGGCTTAATGAAGTATTTTGAGTCTAAATTTAAAGTTTTCAGTAGTACAGTACAATACAGTACATTACCTTGTTCTAGGCCAGGTTCGTGTTCAGTGTTGGGTTAAAATCGTCTGTAAGCTCCAATTTTTTTTTACTGATTCTTTGAATTTTCAGTACTGTAAATGTAAAAAAAAACCATTCTGCTGAAGGAATACATTTTTACGTGCAACTTTTGGAGCTGTACGTTAGAAGAAAGAAATCACAGCAGTGCAAACAGTATCAAGTATCCCTGGAATTTGCACACGTTTAGTTGTTTGACTGCTGGACCTAACTGCACTTATAGCAGCCCATAACATTCAAATAGATCAAGTCTGAAGTAAATCTAATGTGTAGGGCTGCTCTCTTGGCGTATTTGTACGACTGGTTTATACATCCCTGGCACTCATTCTAATGATGTCTTTGAATGAAGACAGCTCTTAATTAATCTACCAATTATGTGCTGAAAAATAGCCAAATTACATGTTAAGCCCTCCTTTTACATGATGTAGTTTTAGGTTTTGCCAACCCAGAGCCAGGCTATGTTAAACTTTTAGTTTTTAGTTCATTACTTCTCTGTAATTAACAAATAATTGTTAAAATGAACAAAGCTAATGTTTATGTTGTGATGTGTTCTTGAAATTCTCTTAATAAATTTAAATACGTATGACAGTTTCTTGTTTTTAGCTTTTAACGTACAATATATTAATAGATAGAGTTCCCTTTTGCCTACCTGCAGGTGCTGCTTTTCTGCATCACCTCTGCTCTGTGATACCCCGACAGCTTGCAGAAACCATCATTGCTGTAGACGATGGGCCAGTCCACTATCTGAGCATTTCCCAGGACAAAGTTGGTATCTGTTTTAGAGTGAACAGGAAATAAAAAGGGCAAATAACTCGCAGCATTTCCTAAAAATAGCATTGTAGTGTAACATACTTCAACTACAGGGTAAGGGAAAAGACCTGTATCTTAAACTGAAAAAGTAAAAAAGTTATTGACCACTATCCATCTATATCTGTATCTCTCTTTCTATTTTATAAGCATATGTTTATCTTAGTAATATCTATCATTAAAAAGGTTGGTGACTTAAAGCAGTTTAAAGATTTTTATTAGAGTCCACGGTCGCCTACGGCTCATTAAACACTCAGGGCAAGTGTAAACAAATGTAACCAAACGTAAACTCTTTGCTTATGCAGAAAGCATCCAACTATCTGCTTCATTAACTTGCTCCTTGGCAGTGCAAAAACAGGTTTTCATTGCTTTTTTATATTTACCTATGTAGAGTTTGTAACAGGCCTAATTGGCTGCTTAATGTGTGTGTGTGAAAAAGTAGTTATGTTTGCCATTAATTTATAGATATAGAAAACTGTAAATATCTGTATCTACCCTTTATGGAGAATAGAACACATTTGTTATCATGTGGCATATTTTGAATTATTCAGAGCAAAACGTATTTGTGGCTAAATGTTAATAAGCTTAAATAACCAGACTCGCATGCGTACTTGCTTCCATCCTTTTTTCAACCTGTCAGCAGTTATATAATTAGCCTACTCAAGCTGTTACTCATGTCGTAATACATTAAATAAACAGATAGATTTGCTATTTTTTTTATTTTAGGGGACATTTTAAAAAACCGAGATAAAGTACTACATTGTGCAAATGACTGCAGTGGGTTTTTCTGGGAAACTTTGAAAAACTCAGACAAATTTTAACATGAATATGTGTCACTTTTACAAATAACATTTGCATTTAAATGACAAATGAAATAACTTGTGCATATGCACATTTTGATATATAAAATGCGCAAAACATTACGCATATAATGCCTGCAAGCTAGCTCACACAATGACACAATGTTCTACAGGGATCAAAAACAAAGGAAGATTTTGGTGATTTTTATGGATAACATAATAAAATAAAACATACTATGTAGTAGTGGACATAGTGATTTTAGCTAACATGAAAAACTAAACATACAGGCATAGACTATAACAATGTCACAACACTGAGGTAAAGGAGCAGGAGGGAAGGAATTCAAAACACTGGGTCACAAAACACAGTTTATATATCACATCTAAACACAAAAACACATGAATAATCACTAAAAGCATGGGGACGATGCACAGAACATTTCATGCCAACATGTTATTTTGCAGTGAACACATGTTAATGTTGGGATCCTGGGAGGAAGGAGGCATAAAAGGAGGCATCTGTTAACTCACTAATGGGTTGCAGCAAACATTTCAGATCTGAGCTTTGTAAATTAACAGCATTTGGTCTAGAACATTAAGTGTTACATTACAAAAAGAGAGACACTGACGGGGGGAATATGAGCAGCACGCCAAATTAAACTTCATAGTACCTGTCTGCCTATGTGACAGTGTCCAAACTGAAATGTTTGAAAAGAAAAGAGGGTTAACAGATTACAGAGAGAAACATGCACTGAATGTCAAACAAACAGAGACACGCTTGTGTTTAACTTGAATAGCTGCTGATAGACATTTAAAGCAACTATCTGAAAAAAAAAACTATTCTGATTAAGTTAACACATTAGTGGCCACATGAGTGCAGATAAAAACAGAAACAAGCATGCAAACTTAATCACATTTATAACCCTGTGATCAATTTTTTTAAGCTTTGATTTCATCTTTAATAACTTCTGAGAGAAATATTTGCCACTTTAGCTGCTAATGGATTCAACTTTCTTCAGCTAACATCAGCTTCACTTATACACCCATTGCCCCGCTCAGTAGCTACACTTGTTCAACTGCTCATTAACAAAAATATCCAATCAGCCAATCGGCAGCAACTTGACATATTTAGGAATGCAGCCATGGTCAAGATGACCTGACAAAGCTCAATCTGAACATCGAAATGGGAAAGAAAGGTATTTTAAGTGACTTTAAATGTGGTAAGTTCGTTAGAGTCAAATGTGCTGCAGCTCTTGATGGAGGTCCTAAAAATAAGCATTTTGGTTTAATTCGATAAAATGTGGCAAATGTATAACAGAATGGCAACTGCATAACCTGATAGTGCACTACCATAAACAACAGCAGCTGTTTCAGCAGCTGAATAATCATTCTAACAGCTGATCATCAGCTGGGCCTGAACTGGTAGCATTCTGTTTTTGTTGATTGGTTATAATTATACTAATTTCTGAGATGCATTGTAACAGTTTTCGAGGTTTCCAGGACACTTTTGTGGCACCTTTACTCGAAACAAATAAAAGCGACCTGTTATGCTTTACCCTATTTTATGTGGGACCAACCGTAAAAGCACCTAAAGTAATGCCAGCATTGCATTTGCACATAACTGGATGAGTTGCAAATATAGTGTAACATTATCAGTGTTGCTCAGTGCTCTTAAAATGCCTGGACTACATACACTCTTCTACAACACTGCTACAGAAAAACATAAATACAAAATAAAATGTATAGCTAACATGACTATGTTCTACAAAAGACAAGGTAAGTTTATATTACAGTATCAAATATAACACTAATATCAATGTAATCTGACGTTGTTTCAGCTGTTTCTTCAACCGTGCCTATCTTATATTTTTTTGTTAGTATACTGTCATTTGAAAAGACAAGTAAACAGACGTATGCAGGTTGTTACTATGAACCAAATTTTGGGAGAAAAAGTTTCAAACAATGATCTCTAATCTCTATGAGCCAGAATCTCAGGCTTCAGTCTGTTTTTTCCCATGTGATGTTTCTATACAGTCGTCTTCTACAGGGGCAGCACATAGAACTGTCAGTGCTGCCCCTCGGCAGGCTTCGAGATGTCAGCCAATCAGAGGAAAATAGACTTTAGTAAAGAAATCTAGAGATTGTTTTGGACAAGAGGACGAACTCAGGGGCAACATATAAAACAGGTATATCGAAGACATTTTTTAAACTTTGAGACATGCAAAGCTAATCTAGTGGAATCCCAGAATAAAAATACAGAGGTGGAAATGAGCATAATATGTACCTTTTTAAGTTACTGACATGTGTAATTGAGCCATCAGTGCTGTTCTTTGTGACTGTTCGTTTCCTTTTAAGACAAGTGCTGAGAAAAATGTTTGACAGGTTTAAATGGGGAGTGTAAGTATAGTGAGAGAAGAGAAGATATCTGCATAATTTAAAAGTCAAAGTAGGTGGTGAACTGCTGGGCACGAAAATCAAAAAGTTGTCTTGAACGCTGTCGTCAAAATATAGCACAAAGCTAGCTATTTAAAAATGAATGACTGGTACATAAAAGGAATATTTCATTGTTTGCGAATGCCCACCCACCACTGTCTCAGTGGCATCCAGCAGATTATAGTCTCGGCTCCTTTGTTTCAAGCTTGGGAGAGATTTACCGCTCACTAATCCATCATGGGCTGCCTAAGGTCATAAGAAAAACATATGTATCTGCTTTTGTTTTTAACGGGTGGATTTTCTTAAATATATTATACAGCTTAGGAATCCAGACATCACGCTGTAAAGCCAGCCTCACTGTGAAGAGATGCTGTCACTGTCTCTGAGCAGGCTGCTCCCTGTTTGTCATAACACATTTAAATGTAGATATGTGCAGCAGGAGCAGACTGACAGTGAGGCGGAGAGTTCATGCACAGAAACATGGTGGTTTCACATGTGTGAACCCCTATTTAAAACAAAAACAAAAACATAAAGATAGTACGTATCCAGTAATTTTCCCAAAATGTGTCTCATGACAGAGGCAACAAACGCAGGTGGTTCTCTGTCACAGCTAGCTGTCAACTCTCCAGTCCGTGCTGTCACGTCCTGTTGGATCTAAAAAACACAGAAAAGCTACTTTCTGTGTTTTTACTGAAGCCAGAACAGTTGGCTTAACAAATCCCACTTGTCTCTATAAGTTTAAAAAAGAAAGAATCTTAATTTTAGTTCATATGTTTTTCCTGAGAAGTCTGGTCTGTGTGTTTTCTTTCAGTGAAATGTAACTCAAAATGGTATAACAGAAAGCCTAAATCCTCTTTATTAACTGATTCATAGCACCAGTTACAACATGGTGCAAGGCTTTCCAGACTCCATGAAGAAAAGTGAACATGATAAAAATTACTATTAGGATTATGTTTGGACAAATGTCAACTACTTTTGGATACATTTTTAGATTTAGTTTAATAAATAATAATGCCTCAGATGTTGATAATAAAATCCCAACAGCTAAATTTCAAACTGACCTGTAACTTAAAGGGAAATTAAAGTGAATGCTATCAAAAGCAGGACTTTTCACTCTCTATATTATACTGATAATCTATTTATGTGAAAACTGTAGAAATAAGTATCATGCCAGACATTTCTGAGCCATACAGTCTTTCCTTGGACATTTCCAATGGTCTTATGTAATCAGTAGTACATTTAATGCTTGTAATGCACACAGTGAAAAAGTGAAAGTGAAAAAATGAAATCATTTTAAAGATGAATATGCTTACTCTAAATACATGAGTGAGATATTGACAGTCCTACTAGAAACATTAATCAGAATGTTTAACACCCAGTAGTTTTTCCCCTCCTGGTAAAAAGATCACAAAAATGTTACTTTAAAAAATCTCAATAAAGGATTCTTAATTAATTAGCCCTCCTCGTTATTTAGTTAATTAGACTAGTTGACTGTGTCGAGGCATTTATTATGTCTAGCTTTCCAAAACAGAGTAGAGTTCATTTTTAATGTTTAAATCGCATCATCCTTACCGTTCGACCGTCTGACAATATTCTCCAAAAAAGTATTCTGAGGGGCCACAAGTCCCCTCCGACCCCCCGCCATCCTGCCGCTTCACTCAGTCGTCTGCAGGTGAATCGTTACTCCGCAATCTGCAGTTTGTTTTCATGGTGTCTCCGGCTCTGAGCGGATTTCTTGGACAGGGGCTGGCTGTCTGGTGTGCTCATTAGCTACCTCTCAAGCCCGGTGTGGTGCGTTGGCGCCTCTTTACGCACCTCATCATCCAGGAGAGGAGAGGAGAGACTCTGGGTTGGCTGTTATTGACTGGTGTTACTAACAGGACCTGGAGCTCCATCTGCTGGACATAATTATGCGTACACTGAAAGTTCGCAGTGGCTCCTGCTCTCAACAAACTGCAGTAGTGTAACTAAGAGCGTTTAAGTCACGCGGGGATTAACAAATGAAAGAACCCGACAAGCACAACTCCGATGGCCAAAGGCGAAATGGAACCCCTAGGACAGACGTTTTGAAGTCATATTTCTCTTTGGAAAATAAATTAAATATCCACACAGAGGCCAAGGCAACTGCAAAGGGACTCAAAAATAACCTCAAAGAACTGAAAATGACCTCCAAACAGACACCACCCCCCAACTAACATAAAATATGCATTAATAGACACAAAATCTTACAAAGACTACAACAATAGACCATGGGAATTAGGACAAATCTTCTCAAAAGACCCTCAGTTTTTTTGGTTTTTTTTAGATGTAAAAGTCAAAAAGATCTCAAACAGTGAGGTTTAACCTCTCTTATAAGTTTGCAGGTGTTATTAAATTAAGAAAAAACCTTCCTAAAATCTCCCCAGGAGAATTCTGGTCAGTTAATTTGTAGGAACAGTAATGCTGAACTTTGTGGTTTCCTCTTTGTTTACTGCCGTGAGCTCTTTCTAGAACATTTTTTTCATCGCCTCATAAATCTTGCTCAATTATTTCGGACTCGTAGTTGGCCACACTAAGACAGGCTAAGAAAACAAATCCTGCAGTGACATTTCCATCGAAATTAAAACAGTTTAGGTGGAAAGAATGACGTCATGAATGGTTTGCAGGTGAGGGCTGCAGGTTTTCTGTCCTCACAGTTTGGGCTCGCCTGTTGTTGCAAGTCTAAATCAGACTGGATGGCTACTATGGAAACCAGCAACCTGCCTGCGCTGCAGAGAAGCTCTGGTTACCGCTGTTTTGTGCTACACCAATTAAAAAGGTGGAAAATGGCAGAATCTTCCTGCTGTTTTACTATTTCACTGTCCTGCACACATTGATAGAAAGAGAGGAGCAACCAGAGCACATTATCTTCTTATATTATTGGCAGTTACACTTTAACCCCTCATGTAGCATCTGCAGGCATTATGCACACAAAATCAAAGTGTTTATGCTCACCATGTGGACGTCATTGACGATAAACCCTCATTGGGGTGGGTACATGAGCCTGATGGCTCCATTTAAGGGCAGATGATTTCCGAGTCAGTGTTTGCTTTTCTTTCTTTTCTTTTTTTTATTTGGTCACAACTTACTCCAGTCTTTCCTTAAAAGGATAATAATCAGGTCACCTGCTGGCTTTTCCACCTGTCTGGTGATATAATTATGAATTATTACATAAAAGCAATAACTGTTATCAGACAACAGTGTAATGCTGCGTGTGTGCAGATTGGTTGTGCTCTCACTGACAGTCAGTATCTTCTTTAGTGCTATCAATTAACTAAAACACAGATTTATGTAGAACACAAACTATATCAGCATCTCATACTATTGTTTGTGACACTTCTTTAAACCCTCATTGTAAAAAAAAGAATTTTAACAAAGGTGTTTATACTATACAGTGAATTATTTCTTATATCCACGGCAAATACAGCATGTGTTATGCATTGTCTGCTTTATTGCTTGGAAATGCTGAATGATGTCTTAAAGTAAACTACAGATAAATTTGCCTCAGGTCTGTGTTTCCATTTAAGGGCATGTAATTTGAGTTTGTGTTTGGGTCACACCTTCCTTCATGTCCTTAAAAGGTTCTTCCTCCAGATACGTATTGGTTCTGTCAATATTACTGATATGTGATGGCAATAACCACTGTTAGACAACAGTGTTGTGCTGCATCTGAGTTTTCATGAGGGCCAATAATCCAGAGTCTCTGGAGAGCCTTAGATTTGTGGCAATAGCAGGAATCATAAAGCATATCTTATCACAAGACTACAGAGCAGTAGATAAAATAACAAGGCTCATTACCTACAAACACAATACCTTAAAAGGATCAGTGAATAAAACCAAAGCATTTCCTTTAGATTAAAAAAATATTCCTCCCACTCTTATAAAACTTCAAAGGGTCAAAAAGGCTTTACAGTCACAACAAATTAAAATGTGTTCAATTGTTTGTTAAAGTTACATAATTGCGCCCTAAATGCCCCAGAAAATCTATATAATTTCTCAGTTTTCCTCATGGAATACACTTGTGCAGCTCATTCAGTTAAAGAGCTTTTGTAACCAGTGGGGAGGCTGAACCTCAAAGTGTATTTTGTTGTTAAGCTCTTAATTAAGGACGCGCAGATAAAACGTGGCTTTTGAAGAGAATTTTATCCAAAGACAGCTACATCGAAAGGAAGAATGCCAGTCACATTTTCAGCCGAACCCAAAACATCTGCGAACAGAGAGAGTGAGAACGGTCTTTTGGGAACACTTCAAGGTGGCTTCTCAGTTGACAACAAGCAAATCAGTAATAATAAGCCATAATAAACAAAAACAGGGCTTCTTTGGACAAATTAACTGTTTTAGATTGTTATACTATAAACACAGTCTTTGCATGTCACTTCACACGTTAACTTGACCAGTTCTTGGTGATTCTCAGATGACTCAGGTGATCTGTGATGCGTTTGTGTTCAGGAAAATTCGCAAAGCTGGCCTCCTTGATCTTGAGCCAGTTCTGGGCTCTGCGTTCTGCTGCATGCCCGTGCTCCTGTTCCTGGGTCATGTACGGCCGGCTGATCCAGTACTCGTTCTCAGCTTCGCGCTCCAGCTGCTTCAGTGTGTTGTGTTTCATTTGCCAAGTAATCTGTCGAGGCCGTCGATACTTTCCGATCCACTGCTTTCCAGGAATACCTTTTCGCAGAAGGGTGAGGGTGAGGAACATGATGGCAAATTATTTCTGTGAAAGACAAAAACATCTGAAATTAGGGACTGCTGTGGTGACAATTTATGACAGCAAAAGGGTTTTGGTGAAAATATAGCGGGGCTTCAGAGACACATTCAAAATTGGCAGAAAATATCCAAAAGACAAAGTGATTACAAACTTGAACATTTTAAATGAAAATGATTTCTTTTGAGAAAGGGCTAAAAATAAAAAGTACATTGAGGGAAAGCTGTCAGGTTATACTGCCATTAAATCCAATGAAGGTTGGGACAGACTGGCAATTGCTTGACAAACCAGTTTTCTAAGACGTTTGGATTTTCAAGTTTTGTTAAAAAAAAAGAAAAGAAAAAAAGCATACAATAAACAATTCCCATAATGCTAACTACATACTGCTATGAATCCAACTTTACACTGAGAAACTTCACTATTTCACCAATAAAACTTCATTTAGGGGAAACTTTATTTTAACTTTAATCTAACAGGCACACTCAGTATGCGTCAGGAGCAATTCAGCGTTCAGTATCTTGCCCAAGGATACTTCGGCATGCAGAATAGAGCCAGAGATTAAGCCTCCAGCCTTCCGATTGGTAGACAACCCACTCTACCTCCTGACCCACAGCCCGTTAAAAAAAGGAAAAAAAATGCTGCAAATGATGAAACATAAAAAGACCACATTCAAGCCATCATGCGTCATGCTGCATTCAGATTTTCCTTTTAAAAAGACCAAACGGAAGGAACAGAGTAGCTACCTAGACTTGGGAATGTTTACACTGGACTCCAAAATATTTGGAGCTGCTAACCTTGCACCAACTTACTTTTTTAAAATATATCTGCAATCGTTTTTCCATCTGGGAAATATCTTTGATGTTTAGGTTATACATCAACAGAGTTATATAGTAAGGATTATTAGGTGGAAAATAATTATTAGGAGTATAGTGGACATAAAACTTGCTAAGAGTCTAACCTTGCCATTATAACTAATGGCGAGTTATTAAAAATAAATAAATAAATAAAATATGCACACTATGAATATCCTATACTAATCCTCTTGCTAATTAAAATAAATCTGACTTACATCTGAATTATTCATTTATTCCAACATTCACTGTAAATATTGCAATGACATCCTTAAAGTACATTTTGGGGGTCATGTTAATTGTGTAGTGATACTCTGATATAAAATATATTATATATGATATAACAGGAAACAACTAGGGTTATAATGCAAAATGAGGAGCCTGGTGATGTGCATGAATAGAGTGGCACGGGACAAATTTCTAGCAAAACCTACATTTGCCCCCTAAATTATCTGCTTCGTGAACCAATATCAAATGTTAACTATACTACCAAACATTTAGAAAAGGTAAGTTTTTGTCCAACGGTTTTACTGAGGTCAGATTAAGCTGTATGTGATTCATCAACTAAAAACAACCTTGACGCCCCACAAGTAAATGCCCTTAACACAGAAACCGTTATAAAAAGAAAAAAAAATCATAAAATGTATTAAGAGTCTAACCTTTTCGTTATAAAGTTGGGAAAATATTTAAAAATATGGAACAAGCAAATACCTCAGCGTGGTTTAAATGCAAAGCTGTAAATGGAAGCTCTAAACGAAAGCTAATGTCAACCGTGCTTCACGTTGCAGAACAAGGACAGTTTAAAAATGCATCATTTCAGAGTCACAGCAGGCACACAATGGGAAACCACGCATCTAACCTTTAACTTACCTTATGACTGCGTTAAAAGCAGCCGAATCTCTGACCAGAAGACAGGTTCACTCTATTTGATTATAATACAAAGAACAAAAAAGGCAGAAAACAAGCCGCATAACTAGCATCCGCAGCTAACTTCCCGGGTCATTGGTTGTATTTCCGGGCAAACTATGGGGCCTAAAAAGGCCCAAAAGTCTTCCGAAATACGCGTTTGTTTGTTTGTTTTTAAAGAAAGGCTTAAACTATTTTTAAATGTGTAATTAGGAAATCATTAGAAAAAAGTACCATACTCTGACATTTAAATTGTTTATTAGGTCGTGTAATTGCAAATTTACGCATCTGAGCGTTAAAAAACTAGCAGTTTTTGCGCCAAACTGCTACTTTATTTAAGTTGTTTGTTTATTGTGAATTTAAATGCTGCAATTCATATAAACCTTTTTTTCTGATCAAATTTTTTGTTTGATATCCTGGAAAACCTGCTGAGTCAGAGGTGGTGACTAAAGATAACTGACCCACCACTGACCTCTTTTTTTCTTTTCTTTTCTTTTTTTTTTTTACAGCCTAGCTGATAATTTGTCAGTCTCCTCCCATCATGGAGTGGCTTTAAGATCAGGCTCCCAGCGCGTTTCCTCAGTCCCTTTTCCAGCGTTTTCAGGAAGAAAGTCTAAAATGTTTTTCACATTATTTTCACCAACCACTTGGACGTTGCTGGCGATCGTGTTTACCCTGCTTTTGCTGTGAGTATTCTGCGAAGGAAACAAATGGGTGTCAAGCTTTGTTATTAGTTGTGATAGTTATTTGTTTATAATAACTGATGTCATATCGATCTCAGTTTTTCTTCTTTTTTTGTAACACAGGTATGGAATTTGGCCATATCGTTTTTTCAAAAAGCTGGGGATACCTGGACCATCGCCTCTCCCTTTTGTTGGAACAGGGCTTGGCTTTAAAAAGGTAAGGAAACCAAACACCAACATAGTAATACACCTCACCTTACAGTAAAAAGGAGCTGACTGATGACTGACAATGAGTACCTGTCTTCTCTATTTAATTTGAATGCATACATCCATGCATACATGCATCTTCTTGTAGGGAATTCTTGCTTTTGACCAAGAGTGCCATGCGAAGTATGGGGACATCTGGGGGTGAGTTGTTGCTTCATGTGAAAGATGTTTTCAACTCATGTATCCAAGTACACTTAGCTGCACTTACGTGCCTTTTAAATAAGCTGTACGTGACTAAGATTGGGAATATTTCCTGTTTTTATGAAGGTGTTCCTCCTTTGGACCTGAAATAGTTTTTAAAAAAGTGCAAATCTCTTTTGGTTGAAGCATGAAGATCCAAAATGTTAACTCAAATGACTAGATGCCTCCTTTTTGCAGGTTGTACGATGCAAGAACACCGGTTTTAATGGTGGCTGACCCTGAGATTATTAAAACTGTCACTGTGAAGGAGTGCTACACTGTGTTTACCAACCGCAGGGTAAGAGACCATTTGTATCACATAGCAAAGTGAAACCTACGCAATGGGACCTTTGTGGGTTTATTTGCATGAATGTGTTAATTTAGCCGTCATTCAGTAGCAGGAATAGTTAGACAACCTGCCTGGTTTTGTCGGGTGGGTACTAATGAAACATGGGAAATGTATTTTTTTTTCTTCAAATTTGTCATTTGTACTCACTTATGCACATATTAAAAAACAGCATTACAGACAGAACAGACGTGCTTGTTATTCTAGTTTGTTATTAATCTTTGTGCTAAATTAAGATAAGTTGCAGCTTGTTGTATAGTTATATATTTGACAAAAAAAATTACAATATACATTTCCATATGTATTCTATATATACATTTTAAAATTTTTTTTTTTACTTTCTTCTATGTATAATAATAATATGCACACCATAGAGTCAACCTAGAGATAAAGGTGTAAAGACATTACAGTTGCATTACATTATCTCAGCAAAGTTCATAAGTTGATGTTGGACATGGAGATGCTGGAGGAAGCTAAATTTAAGCTTTAAGTGTAATTTAATTTTCACAGGATTCTGGTTTTATGAATGGACCTCTGGATGATGCAGTTTCAGTAGTCAAAGACGAGAGGTGGAAAAGAATTCGGAACACCGTGTCCCCATGCTTCACCAGTGGAAGACTGAAACAGGTTGATATAATGTGTCAGTTATGTTGTAACTCCAATTTTGTTCATCTGTCTTAAGGAAATTCTCTCTCATGTCTTATGAAAAGTTCTGTCTTTCTGGTCCAACATTGTTAGTTACATTGATGTAAATAGTATCTACATTTTTTTTTTTGTCTCTGTAAACCCACTGACATGCATTCCAAACAAAACATAAATAATATAATTCTCCTACTTTATCTCCTTGTTAAGGTTTATCCCCTTGTTGCTCGCTATGCAGACCGACTTGTTGCTAAACTTGAGGAAACAAATTTGGATGAACCCATCAATGTCAAACAGTATGTTGTTAATCTTTAATATGCCAGCATATTGCATTGTTCATCCTATAGTAAATAATGCTCTGACTTGTCTTTTCCAATTCTCATAGGTTTGTGGCTCCTTACAGTTTAGACACTGTGACCAGTGCTTCTTTCAGCGTGGAGACAGACTCCATAAACAATCCAAATGATCCTGTGAATGTGCAGGTCCAGAAGGTCCTTAACTTCAAATTTTGGCCTATACTTTTCCTAAGTATGACCTCCTTTTGACCCTTATTCAAACTCCATTTGCTCATATAGTATTGCTAGGTTTTTAATTTTTGTTCAACTGCTCTTTTGTCTCCTTTCAGTGATTTTTCCCTTTGGTAAACATCTGCTGGAGCTCCTGAAGATTGAAATCATGCCCAAAGACAGCATTGACTTTTTCTACAACATCATTAAGAGATTTAAAACCCAGCATCGTGAAGATGAATCTGTAAGAATAACATTTATAAAAGAAGTTCAACATTTCACAAAATCAAAGGCTTTCTATTTTGTTACATTATATTTAAAGATTAATGTCTGTGAAGTGCAGCAATCAAGATCATTATATTAGCTTGAAAACAGGAAATGAGCTGCCTGCCCTTTATCTACAAATTTTTTTCTGGTTTATTTTAATTTGTATTAAAAAAACAAAACTAAAGATGAGAAATGTGTTGTTTTTTTTCACAGGTTTAATAACCTGACTATTAGCTGGTCAACAATTGAAAACTGTGTTCATCTTTTACATACAGTCTACCCATATTGCAGATATAATTTGCAATTTTCTTCTGCTGTTGTCTTTCAGTCACCCATATTTGAGTCAATAGACTTTGAGCAAGTTTGCATTTGTTGCTGATACTGAATGTTGTCTTTTTGGTCTAGGCCCGAGCAGACTTCCTGCAGGTGTTAATTCAGAGTGAGATCCCAAAAAAGGAGTATAAGAATGATGAAGAGCAGCCAAATAAAGGTATGTTTTTACCAGAGAGGTAATCCATAAACAGGGATATTATATCCCTATAACATCCCTGCAAATATTTAGAGACAGCCAGGCTGGCTATGAGTATCAAAAATGTACACCAGGAAGGTTGGACTTTAAATCAGTGTTTAACCAATACCAGTCAGTTATTACATTAGGACTACACTAGCTTTGAATATGATTCTGAAACTGACAAGGATTTTTCTCTTTTTGATAGGTTTGACTGAACATGAGATCCTTTCCCAGGCCTTGGTCTTTATCTTGGGAGGCTATGAGACCACCAGTACCACTCTTACATACATGCTTTATAATCTGGCCACCAACCCTGATGCGTTGCAGACCTTACACAAAGAAATTGATGCTAAGCTGAAGAAAGATGTACAGTAATTTCTCACATAATTTGTCTTGTTACCGTAGCAGACAGTCTTATCACATTTTCCTTTTTTGTGATTGTGTGTTTTCATATTTTGCCTAGGCACCCATTTCTTATGAGGAGCTGACCGACCTGCAATACCTGGACCATGTTATACTCGAGTCATTGCGTTTGATTCCCACTGGCCCTCGGCTCGACAGGACATGCAAAAAAACTGTGCAAGTGCATGGCCTCACCATCCCTGAAGGAACCGTAATTGGGATTCCTGTGTGGCTGTTGCACAAAGACCCACGCTACTGGAACTCACCTGAGCTTTTCAGACCAGAGAGGTAAATCTGCAATCTTATCAAGAATCAATCTTGGTTAAATCTTGGAAACTATTACTAAAGAAAGGGTGCTTTACAAGGTTTATTTCTATATACTAAGCCACTCATATCACTTTGTCTTTGTAAACCTTACAAACAAATCTGACATAGATGCTGAAATACCGTTGGGTTTTCTGACAAGAAGTGACTCAAAGACATCTACACAATCATCACAACAAGACAAAGCAAGGCTGTATCGAAATTAGTTATAGATTTATTTTAAATACATTTATAAAAAGATTCAATTTCTTTTCATCTTTTTTAGATTTCTGTGTATTTGCATAATTCCTTCTATTTAAATATATACAAATTATAGTTCCCATCAGTTTATTCTTAATATTTCAAGTAATGAAGTGATGACATTTTGACATTTTTGAAAATTTAATGAAAATCAAAAACTTGAATCTCTCATTTGTAACACTCAGGTTCTCTTAATTGGATAGTTTGCAACAGTCCCTTTGGCAGCAGGTTCCACACATGGATTTTGGGTCATTCATCCCATTTATCCTGACAGATCCTCTCGAGCAGACTTCATGAGAAGTTTTAGGTCCCTTTACTTTTAGTCAAGGATAGCCAGAGACTTATCCAGTGGTGTCTTAAGACTGTGTTAAAGCTTCATCAGGATGTGATTTAGGAGACGCCGAATCTTATCTCATTATAGACACCCAAAACCTTTCTGTAGTCCAGGGGCCACGCTGTGCTGTAGAGGGTTAACAGTATTCGTTTTTGTGTTAGAGCACTGAAGTTAAAACTACAAATATTCCTACTGAATACTACACCTGAAATTAATGTAAAAAAAAAAAAGAATTCAACAGAGGATTTTTTGCTACTGTTTCGAGTAGCTAGATTAACTGCATCCTCTGTAACAGCATGCAGAGCCTTTTCCTTTTACGTAGTAACTCCATGATTTTTAAAGGCTTATTTGATCTGTATCTGCAGGTTCAGTAAAGACAGCGGGGAGGAGGTGAACCCATATGCGTACATGCCGTTTGGACTCGGCCCTCGTAACTGCGTTGGGATGCGCTACGCCCTCCTCGTCATGAAGATGATTATTGTCCGTCTCTTGCAGAAGTACACTTTGGAAACGTGCAAAGAGACCATGGTAAGAGCAACACTCCTCCACATTCAGACTATGATGCTACTTTTTTGTCCTGTCCCTGATGTTACATCCATTTCTTTTCTCTTCTTTAGATTCCACTTCAGTTTGACTGGAAGTTTCAGCCAGTTCAGCCTGTAAAACTCAAGATTGTTCCCAGAAATCAGTAATCTAAGAGGGAACATCTTCAAATCCCATCAAACATGTTATTTTATGCTTTTGCTTTAACGTGAGGGAACTGCTGCCAGGA
>NW_005187425.1:0-1220 GCF_000239375.1 Pundamilia nyererei | reverse complement strand
CCTCGCAAACGGAGGGCACCCTTACTCCCAGCAAATGGGCGATAGAAAACCGATCGGTGCCTATGCCATTCCCAATATGCGCTGGCATGATGTTGGGGCAGCATGAGTACGAGCAATTTTATTTTATTTTTTTGCCGATGCCCGTGATGCCGCCCCGGGCAACCGCCCGTGTCACCCGTATCAAAAACCGCTACTGATTGATGGTATCTGTCTCCACCTAGCGTCAACAGCTGCCAACCAGCTTCTACTGATAATTTGTTTTAAACGTTGACAGCTGTCCACTGCTGATTATATCAAAAAGAAATCTTACAATATGTCCTCAAATCCAAACACTTGAATTATAAATTTATACTTGATGTACTGGACTTTTTATTTTATTTATTTATTTATTTTTTACCAAATTCCAGAACAAAATCCTGAACTTCAGTGCTTCTGTTTTTAACAGGACTTTATAAATTTATAAGTCCATGAGTACAAGAGTTGTATCTTCTCTTGTAACTTGCAAGACTACGAATAAGCACGTTTCCCGTAATGTAGTACTATTGTTTTAGATCTTGAATAAGTCCTCTGCTTCCAGACAGGAGGAGTCATTAGTTATATTAATGGAGTAAAATCAATCATAAACATTTAATTAATTTATCCAAACAATCAAACAGTCATGCAACATAAACAGAGTCACATATATAACTAACGGTAATAGCGGAAGTCACTTTTTTTGAGATTTTCAATTAATGAAGTTCCCTAATCTAAAATTATAACTTGCAAATGAAGTGAAAATGTCACTCAAGTGAAAATTGTATGTGATCTATTTTCTACTCTGACAAATTAAATGTACAAAAATAATGATGATGGTGATAATTTGAAGGCATAAAAGGATAAAAAACAAAATGAACTTAGAGTTATCTTTGGTAATTTAATTTTTATACCTTAAACTTGGCAACGTGAATACAGCACAATAATTGAGTTGGCTGATGTAGTTGTCTGAAAACCACCTGAAGCTATGAAGTATAAAGGTGAGCTCAAGAACTGTATACAGCTCATCCAAGAATAGTTTATATATAAACTATTCTTGAATTTGTTTGGGTGCGTGTGTTTGCATTATAAAGTTTGCTTTTTAAGACCCATTGGTAACACACTTTTGTATTACACAATCAGTCATCGGTGCCAATAGTATCTAGGGGAAGAGCCAGCAGGTGACCTGATTATCACAACCTTTTAAG